>NW_019416840.1:183751-229433 GCF_000390285.2 Anoplophora glabripennis
TGGTTCCATATTTGAAAAAATTGTCAGTTGGACACAACCCTAAGAAATCCAAGGTATTAACTCGAGAAGAAGTAAATCAATTCATAAGAGAGGCAGATGATGAAATATATTTGATGGCTAAGGTATATTTTTAATCATTGTTTTATATGTATTTTAAATTACTAAATATCGATATCCTTTTAGGTCGTTTTAATATTGGGTATTTCTGGTGCTTGCCGCCGTGAAGAACTCACTAAAATGAGTGTCGATGACATAGAAGATAAAGGTTCCATCTTGATTGTGAAAGTACCGGATACAAAAACGAACATACAACGAATTTTTACGGTTTCGAATCTAGATTATATCGATATTTACCGAAAATACGTGGCTCTTCGTCCAAGTTATGCTAGCAGTCGCCGATTGTTTTTGAAGTATCAAAATAAGAGATGCATTAACCAAGTTGTTGGAATAAATTCTATTGGAGGGATGCCCAGCTTAATAGCAAAATACTTAAAATTACCAAATTCTGATGCTTACACAGGTCACTGTTTTCGGAGAACCTCGGCCACACTTCTTGCTAATGCTGGGGGTGATATATGTAGTTTGAAGAGACACGGGGGATGGAAATCTTCCACCGTGGCCGAAGGATACGTGGAAGATTCTATCAATAATAAGATTCAAATATCAAATAAAATTTTAGATTGTGAAATTTCAGGATCACATGGTATCACCTCTACCTCAAAAATTAGTAGTGTTTCAACCCCCAAAACCCCAATATCCCGAGCTGAACCTGAATTATCTGGTTTAGGAATAAATATTGGTTCGTGTACTGGTTGTACGATTAATGTTAATATTGTAAATAATAACTAAAGTTATTGTAAAATTCTATCATTATTTTAAAAGTATTTAATTGTTATTCATTTAAAAATAAATAATAATTTGGAGTTTTGCTTCATTTTTTCAAAGATTGAAATACAAAACTCTTATTAATTTACATGCAGTGTGCGAAATACTTCGCCTGTCATGGTAACGTAAGAATCCGAAAAAAAGTGTCACTTCGCATATTGTTGTCAATGCGCAAACCTTGTCATTTTTTGACGTTTGTAGAAAATAACTATTTTCGATCATTGGCGTATTTTATAAAGGAGTGAAACAGTCAACCTCATTGCAATATTTTATTAGAAATTTTTTATATGAAGCAAATTATTTATTTAAAAATATTTATTGGGAAGACTGATTTATTGCGCAACTTTTTTACCTCTTGTAATTTTTCGATAAAACCGGCAGTTTTCTAGTAAAAAAAATTAGATGCGTCATCGTTCACTAAAGGGTTATTGCGAAAATTTATAAAAATAAAGTAGGCGGATGTCATAACAAATAAATTGTTATTTATCATATTAATAAATTGACACTTTCTGTCAACCAGTAATTAGTACCAATTGATTAATTTATTATCAGAATAATTATGGCAAATAATATTTATACCAATGACGAATATGTCGACATGCTCCAAGTGTTTTTCGAATACAGAAAAAATAGTAACGCTGCAGTAAGATTATACCACCAAAGATATCCAAACCGACCGATAGACAAACATTGGCCTCGGTGGAAAGAGGGCTTCGCGAAACTGGTAAAATTCAGCCCAATCATGAGGGTGCCGGAATAAGGCGTAATGTCCGAACTGTTGAAACTGAGGAAGCTATACTGGAACATCTAGAACAAGACTGTGGTACAAGCACAAGTCAGGTGTCCAGGCAACTGCAAGTTTCTCACAGTCTTGTGCAGAATGTAACTCATGAAAATCTTTTATACCCTTTTCACCATCAACCCGTGCAAGAATTGAATGACCCTGATTTACCTAACCGCGTGGATTTTTGACAATGGTACATTAATATTTCCAGGCATGGCTTATGAAATATTTTATTCAAGATGTCAACATAATTTCAATTTAAACGTTTGGATGGGAATTGTAGGAAATACTCTAGTAGGTAGGTCCTTTTATTCTTCTACACAGGCTTGGAGCGGCCGAGTATCTTAGATTTTTGAACGAAAATCTTCCAACATTACTTGAAGATATATCCCTCGCTACACATGGAGGTGATGTGGTATATGCACGATGGGGCGCCTGCACACAGTAAACTTGCCGTTAGAGAATGGATACATTTAAGTTACCCGTTAAGTTTGTTGGCCTGCACGTTCACCTGACCTAACGCATGTGGATTTCTTTTTGTGGGGACGCATAAAAAGTATTGTTTATGCCATTCCTGTTGCCTCCTTAGAATAACTACGCTTAAGAATATTTCAGGCAGCAGATGGCTTTCGCAATAACCAAGAACTCTTTGTGCGAGTGCGTTGTAACTTCAACAGACGTATTAGGTTATGCTAGCAGCAAAATGGAAATTATTTCGAGAATATTATTTAAATTTAATTTTGCATTTCTTGTTTTTCGTTTGTATTAAATTTTATTTCAGATAAATAACTTTACCTAATACATGTCCNACAAGTCAGGTGTCCAGGCAACTGCAAGTTTCTCACAGTCTTGTGTGGAATGTAGTTCATGAAAATCTTTTATACCCTTTTCACCATCAACCCGTGCAAGAATTGAATGACGCTGATTTACCTAAACGCGTGAATTTTTGACAATAGTCAATTAATATTTCCAGGCATGAGTTATGAAATATTTGTTTCAACTTAATTTCAATTTAAACGTTTGGATGGGAATTGTAGGAAATACTCTAGTAGGTCCATTTATTCTTCTGCACAGGCTTGGAGCGGCCGAGTATCTTAGAATTTTGAACGAAAATCTTCCAACATTACTTGAGGATGTACCCCTCGCTACACATGAAGGTTATGTGGTATATGCACGATGGGGCGCCTGCACATAGTACACTTGCCGTTAGAGAATGGTTAAATTTAAATTACCAGAATCGCTGGATTGGTCGTGGTCGTGATGCTCCTGTTTGTAGACCTGCACGTTCACCTGACCTAACGCCTGTGGATTTCTTTTTGTGGGGACACATAAAAAGTATTGTTTATGCCACTCCTGTTGCCTCCTTAGAAGAATTACGTTTAAGAATATTTCAGGCAGCAGATGACCTTCGCAATAACAAAGAACTTTTTGTGCGAGTGCATTATAACTTCAACAGACGTATTAGGTTATGCTTGCAGCAAAATGGAAATTATTTCGAGAATATTCTTTAAATTTAATTTTGCTTTTCTTGTTTTTCGTTTGTATTAAATTTTATTTCAGATAAATAACTTTACCTAATACATATCCATAGTCATAAGTTATCAAACATTTTTCATTAATTAATAGCAAATTATTATTAATGTTATTATTAAATTACCAGCTTATTGACAGAAAGTGTCAATTTATTTATATGATAAATAACAATTTATTTGATATGACATCCGCCTACTTTACTTTTTCAAATTTTCGCTATTACCTCTTTAGTGAACGTCATTAATTTCTTTTTACTAGAAAACTATCGGTTTCATCGAAAAATTACAAGAGGTAAAAAAGTTGCGCAATAAATCAGTCTTCCCAATAAATATTTTTAAATAAATAATCTGCTTCATATAAAAAATTTTAATAAAATATTGCAATGGGGTTGACTGTTTCACTCCTTTATAAAATACGCCAATGATCGAACAAATATTGAAAAGTTGTCTCTTTATTAGTAGGATGTTCATACCAAGTTTCGTATCTCTAGCAATCCCCATGTTAAAGAAAAAAATTAAAATGTGAATTTCAATCCTCTCCTTTAAGAGGGTATATCGCTTCAGGGGTGCAACTTTCATATAATCCTCTTATTTTTAGCTCTACATTCACTGGTAATATTTTTACTACTTCATTTAAAAACACCCTGTATAAAGTCTACGTGAACACACACTGTTATCATTAGGAACAAACATAGGCAACGTACTGTTTTGAATACTTTATTTGTTGTAAAGCAATCTCTTCATAACTTTGACGTGAGTTAAAAGAGCGTACCTACGTTAATATTTTAAGTAATACTAATAATTACAAGTACATACCGATATACGTGGATATTACCCGTTGTCCAAAAAATAAAGTAAATTTGTTTAAAATATGAAAAATCTTTGTGTTTCCAAATCAATTTCGTCGCTTTCAAAATAATCCCAACCCGATACAATTCACTTATGCCAACTTTTTTCCAACTCTCGAAACAGTCTAAAAAGTGTTTCACCGATATGGTCTTTAATGCTTTCGTCGATTAGGTTTTTATTTCCTTGATAGAGTCGAAACGGTGTTCATGGAGTGGTCTTTTGAGTTTAGGGAAAAGCCAGAAGTCACTCGGTGCTAAATCAGGTGAATACGGAGGTTGCGGACTGATATGAGTTGAATTTTTGGCGAAATGGTCTTGAATTATGAGCCGGTGCATTATTATGATGCAAAAACTAAGACTTGTCTGTCCATAATTTCGGTCTTTTGCAGCGAATAGCTTCACCCAAACGACGCATAACACTCAAATAATATTCCTTGTTATATAACAGGTTGGCCGGTTGGAAGATTCATGGTGTAATATGCCACGACAATAAAAAGAAAACTGTCACATGACCTTGATTTTTGAGTGACTGGCGTGATTTTTTCGGTCTTGGTTCACCTTTTGCGCGATATTCACTCGATTGACTCATGACGTCTTGGTAGTCAGAAACCATTGTTTCACAGATGTTAATGCAACACTGTTTTTCCAAAAAGTTGGACTTTTTTGGAACCAAACGATATTTGACGCGTCAAGGCACAACAAATCTTTTAAAATGGTATTTACTGAACCATTTGAAATGTCAACAGTCTCAACAAGGTCTTTTATTATTAATCGACGGTTTCCAAGCACAAGATCTTTGATTTGATTAACGTGTTGTTTTTTTTTTGCACCATAACCTCATCACTAAAGGCCTTCTGTAACAACCTCAACGTTTCCGCGGCAGTATATTCATTCCGCAAAGAAAGTTTAATACAAATTCATTGCTCAACAAAATCAGGCATAAGGAAAATCGATAAACTCTCGTGTGTTTACAAAAACACGAGTAGCTCTGCAGCAATTGAATATACTGGGCGAATTTTAAATAAATAATTTACCTTATTCTTTGGACACAGAATTAATATTTCTGCTTTTGGTAATACGCAGCAATTTGTAGTTTAGCATGTTTAATTAACTATGTTCGATATCGCATATACTACACTAATAAATTATAAGGATGTTTTCGAGAGTAATAATAAACATTAAAATGATTATGTGAACTAAACCCTTCATTATTTCAATACTTCTCGTTTCGGTATAATTATGTTGTTGTATTTCAAACTTTTAATTTCCTCTATAGAATCTGTCTAACTTTTCTCTGGTGTAGGTAACGATTTGACCCTTAATCATTAAAATCCAACGAATTTTATCATTAAGTCTAAAATCCAACAAAATTAGCATTTTCGACATTATAAACGGCAAAAAATAATTTAGATAATGCCCCCATCATGTCTATGTAGAAACATATTAAAACTGTAAATATTTGTCCATATGAGTTTATCCTGGACAGTGACGATAAGGCTCTTAAAATCGAACAAGGCAGTGCATAATTAATATAACATTAGCAATATATTTTTTCTCTCCTGTAAAATTCGACTTGTATTACTAAAATACTTTACAACTTCTAAGGCTCTACAATTTTTCAAAGAAGAAAAGTAAAACATAAATTTTAATCAATCGCAGTAGCTGCCTTCAGGTAAAATTTAAGCAAAACCTAATGAGGATATTGGATTTGGGTGGGTTTATAGGTTTCAAGTGTTGAAAAAGGTCTGACTTAGATGAGTATTTTCTTTTATATTTTAACATTGGTAATAATCATTATTAGATTACTTTCTATAGGGTACTAAAACTATAGAGGTTAATTCGGAACTTAACTGGAAAAAAATAGATTGCTGTATAACTAACCAATCATAAATCTGCTAACACTAGAAAAATCAATAAAGTAACAACACTATTACCAATTTTTTAAAACCCACTTGTAGCCAGCGGAAAACTGTCGACTGCTTGAGGCAATAACTCATCTTCCGAGCAATAATTCTAGAACTTAACTTTATTATAATATTTTTGCCTTTTTATTACAGATTTAATTTAAATAAGAGAAAGGTCTATTACTTTTTAACTTTCTGATAGAATGTGTACCTTCAATTACTCTGTTTCAATTTGTCAAAAATTTATATTTGACTGTTGAAACGGGATTTACTATAAAAGGTGGTGGTAATAATAATGGAGAATCGAAGTAATCTTTATGAAGCTTTGTTTTCAGAGAAAAACAAAAAAAATTGAAAGCGTGCTGTTAAAATAGATGCTTCGCAGATTAATAGAGGAGAGACTATTTCGTCCTCAGAGTTAGGTAGTAATAGGTCATATGTTAAAAATTAGTAAATATCAACACAACCGGCTGTGCTGGTATTTCGAATATCCAAAGTATTAGCTAACGAATATTACATAGGTATACTTCAGGGGTATAATCTAAAATCCAAATGGTGTCGAATTAACCAAACTTGCATAAACGAAAAATGTCGCAAACAAAAGTTACAGGGTGTTAAAGTTTCTGTTTTTATTTCTTGTTTTCTCCTTAACTCAGAACCCAGTTAACCGATTTGAGCAAAATTGCTTAGTTTTTCTTCATGAAGTATGCAGTGATTATGTTCCTATTAGGTTAAATCGCATAATTTCGACTATTGATAAGTGTACATTTTTTGTGTAGAATAAAATTCTCAACCTATTTTTGATAGTTGCGTGTCAAAATTTAAACGTACAAAAAAGTTACAGAATAATATTCACAAAGGGTTGTAGTAAAATAAACGCCCTGTATGATTTAACCAAATAGGAACACAATCACTGCATACTTCATGCAGAGAAACTAAGCAACAGCAAACTTTGCTCAAATCGGTTAACTGGGTTTTGAATTAAGGAAAAAACAAGAAATAAAGAAACTTTAACACCCTGTTTTTTGGGTTCTAGATTATACATGCACAGTGCAAAAGTGCAAATAAATGATTGTCAGTAATAGGTTTGTTTCAACAACCGTCGAGAACTGGTTTGGAACCATCACAAATGTTTGTCCAACTCCGTCTTACAAACCATTCACCAAACATACATACATTCACAACTGGCTGAATTTTTCTGATGGATCTTAATGGGTTCCTTGTTAGTGTTGGAACAAACCCAACAACTTTGCGTCAATAATTCTTATGTAACTGGATGTAGAACATTTTCATAGAGAGCTTCTATGCATAGAGCTTTCATTAGGTGGAAGAGATGTTCAACTTTGGCATCTCTGTTTAATTCTATTTTAACTGTATTGTTAATGCGAACTTTATTTTTTATTATTGATTAAAATAATAAACAGAATGACGTGCCTTGTATTTGTCTCAATTTTTTTTCTATTTTCGTTGGCAGTACCTGATATTTTTCCCTCTTTTCTGAGTACTTATGTTATATTTTGGTCAGATGGAAATATTTAAGTGATATTTTGCATTTTATACTGAAATGTTATATCCGGTGTACGTGATCTTTTTGTCAGTATACAGGGTGTCTCTTAATTAGCTGCCAACCCTGAACAGGCCGATTCTATGATCAAAACTAAGTAAAAAAGTTCATATGAACATGGGTCCGGAAATGCTTCCTAAGGGCACAGGGACCCATTGAAGAGGGAGGAATGGAAATCATTTTTTTGCAATATCTCTCAATCGCGTTGTGATAAATGAATGAAATTTGGTATACACAGCTAAATTTTGATGAGCAATTTGATGGACTAATCCATTTATTTCCACAAGGTCCATTGGGGTGGGTACGGGGGGGCCCTTGGTACTTTGCGTGTGTAACTTTTTCATCTTTGACTTTTTAACAAATTGGACAGCAAATTCCGTTTTCCCGAACTGTTTTACGTTAAAAAGGTACTCTTGTTTCAAATCGTTATCTTTAACGGTTTCTGAGAAAATCGCTCTTGAATTAATCCCACTTTGGTCAATTTCATAGTAATTTAAACAAAAAATAATAATAATAATTTTCCTTTCCTCTCTTTTCCATTTAAAGGATTAATTTTTATTTAATTTAATTTTTTATTATAATTTTTTTATTAAAATTAGATTAAATTTAAACAAAATATTTTTTTTTGTTTAAATTACTATGAAATTGACCAAAGTGGGATTAATTCAAGAGCGATTTTCTCAGAAACCGTTAAAGATAACGATTTGAAACAAGAGTACCTTTTTAACGTAAAACAGTTCGGGAAAACGGAATTTGCTGTCCAATTTGTTAAAAAGTCAAAGATGAAAAAGTTACACACGCAAAGTACCAAGGGCCCCCCCGTACCCACCCCAATGGACCTTGTGGAAATAAATGGATTAGTCCATCAAATTGCTCATCAAAATTTAGCTGTGTATACCAAATTTCATTCATTTATCACAACGCGATTGAGAGATATTGCAAAAAAATGATTTCCATTCCTCCCTCTTCAATGGGTCCCTGTGCCCTTAGGAAGCATTTCCGGACCCATGTTCATATGAACTTTTTTACTTAGTTTTGATCATAGAATCGGCCTGTTCAGGGTTGGCAGCTAATTATGAGACACCCTGTATATAACCAGGTATATAACTTATAATATTTGTTCTCTAATTTTGTTTGTGATGCGTATGTATAATTGCTATTGCAGTGTTATCGCTTGATAATATATAATTTTGTATCTACTTGTATCCTCAACACTTGCTAATAGTTTGCAACCCAATTTTATATGATCCATTGTTTCGGGAATTCTATTTTCTGCATTTTTATTTATCCTTTAGGATATTTATTTAGCTATATATTTATTGCTATAACTTGTTCTTGAATTGCAAGAATAAAACTGTTTTATTCTTGTAATTCAAGAGTAAAACTGTTCTTTCTGTAGGAACTTATATGTTTGATCTTTATTTCCTGATTGCCATTATTATAGTATCAACATGAAGACCAATTTATTTTCATAAGTTCTATTGAAATGACCACGAAAAAGTGTTTTTGTGTTGATACGTGTGCAATTTCTGCCTATCTGTGTTCATTGTTATGGAAATGAGATCTTAAAGATTTTATCTTTTTTTATTTTGAACACAATTCTTGTAGGGCTAGCATTCCTCTTCCTCTTTCTTTCTTAAATAATTATCCTTTCTTTTACGTGAATTGGGGTGTAGTTTCGTATTTTTTGTTAATTGTATTCTGGTTAAAATGTTAATAATGTCTGTTTTGGACAGATTAAGATTACAGACAGACAGATTAAACAGATTAAGTGTTGAATTGGGGAACAGGCACAATACCACTTCGTACAGGTGCTGAAAATCTTTTTTGTTGTGGCATATTCCAATTTATTGTTTTTATTAAATTAAATTATTATTGTTATTATTTATGTAAGGGCTAATGCAAATTTTCTGAGCTCAAATATGTTCAAAGAAAAAATAGAGACATTATTTTAAAGGCTTTATTTTACGGTTGCTATTTTTGTTTTCAGATGCAACATGCCAAGGAAAAGGCGTTCGACGGAAACGGATTCTGACGAAGACTTCGATGACGCGAGACACCCGCAGCGAAACGCCGCTAACGCGAGGGAGCGGGCTCGCATGAGGGTGCTAAGCAAGGCGTTTTGCCGACTGAAAACCACCCTTCCCTGGGTGCCCGCTGATACCAAACTGTCCAAATTAGATACTTTAAGATTAGCCACTAGTTACATCGCTCATCTCAGAGCTGTGTTAATGGACCAGCCGGTTCCAAGCGAGCAGTTGCACAAACACCCTCTAACACTAGTAAGTACAGATATCACATTTTCTGAGTATATTTCAGAATCGAGTAATATAATTTCATTTTCATGTCAATACGTTCGTATACAGAATAAATGTGAAAATATTATTGATGATCATAATTCCCAAACATCTACTGTCAACATAGTAGTCCCACAAGGGTCTATTCTGGGCCCTGTGCTTTTCATTTTTTACGTTAATGATATTGATTCAGTCATAAATAATCAACACTATTTTACCCCTGCTGATAATTTTACTGTTACTGTTTCTGAACGAGATCATCATTCAGAAAGAATAAATTGTCTTTCAGAAAACATCATTCATATTTCAGATTTCCTAGTCACATAGTTCACATAGTTATTAATTATTGGTAACCGACAGTTATCAACTGCACTGTACGAAGCCACAAAAATGAAATATGAAATAAATGTTTCACTGTACCATTTCAAAAACGTAATATCACACAAAAATAGTTATGCTGATACTCTTACTTTTATGAACGAAATCATTTCTTCTTTAAAAAAAATCTAATATAAATTGGTACCATTACGAAAATACAAACAATATGATAAAGAATTAAAATATTTGTTAGATAATCAACACAAAATATTAAACACTACATACATATTTCAACAAGAAGGTATTCCTTTATCAGATACCAAAATTTGGTGTGAAGCTTCATCTAAGTCTCGAATATATGTACCAAAAGATTTGTATCTTGATATTTTAAAAAAATTGGTAGGTTCTATACAGGGCGACATGGAAAAAGTGCAATGCATAGCGCCACATGATAAAGGACCTCAAAACATAAAAACAAAACATAAAAAGTTCCTATACACTTTGCATAAATTTCTTTTGGTTTCAAGATAAAGAGTGTTAAAGAAACTTTGGAAAATATTGATTTTGTTTTTATTATTTCCGATTAAGTGAAGGGAATGAACTGACAATTGGCAAATCATATCCTCTACAGGTTGCTAACCAGTTGGGGAGTTAGAGGGTTCACTATGCTTAAATCGAATTAATAAATTAATACCATCCTGTAAAAATTGCTATTTTAACATTTTGCGAAAGTTCCTCTCAGTTTTTGTGTCATATTTTGTCCTTTCTTTCTACAAAAAGGGGTTTTTGTCGACTTCGCTTCAGTGGCTTAGAGTACGAACATATTTTTTAAATAAAACATTTTGCAAATAATGTATGAAGCAATGTAAATCTATGGCAACTGTCAAACTGACGTTGCAATAATTTATCTAAACTATAAAATATTAAAAAAATTTCGAGTTCTATCGATTTTTCGAAAAAAAAGGTCATTTCGAAAATCGGCTCTTCTTGCTCGACGAATAGTCGCAGAGAAAACGAATGAGGGCTCATTTTTTTCCTTGAGAGTTGTACTTTCATGGTAAAAAAGAGTGGTAACGATTTTATTCATTTCAAGTGTCCAAAAATGAAATGTACACATTTTTTGGTCGGGTTTTTCTAGAACATCTTTTTCGATTTTCATTTCTCAATAATGTCTATTACAGGAATCGATTGCTGACATTTTTATGCGAATTAAAAAAAATGTTGCTCTATGACCTTCTGGAGCCAAGATAATTATTTTTTTCACAAAATTCCACAGGGGTTGAAGTTGAAGACTTATATTTTCAACAAAAAAAATACTGTGGTTCAGTTTAGCCAATTCTGCTTTTTTATTGTGCGTCAAACCGAAACATTCGAGCTACTCGGCCGCTCCGAAAACTGAATTCGTGCGTTCAAAGGCGTTCTTACTTTACAAATTTTCATTATCTCGACTTCTGGACCACGTACAAAAATCCTTTTGTATTAAATCTGGGGTATAACATATTTTTTAATTTAAAAAAGGTACTTTTTTGCTTGCCGAGGACTACATTTACAGCAAAAACAAGTTTCAAAACCTTAATTTGCAAGAGATATAGCAAAGACAAAAAGTCAAAAAAAAATTTTTAGGTTAACTTTGCCGTTTATGCGCCACAGGAAAAAAAACACTCTTAGAATTTTTTTTCCATATTTTTTGTTTCCAGGTGGTATTTTTTGTAAATTTAACATTAGGCCGTGACAGATTGATTGGACTAAAATCTCGACTAATCTACCAAGAAAAATATCCCACACGCCGGATACGAGAACATTTATCCATGTTTTTCGGCGCTTGGGAGAAGACGGATGCTTTAAAACCAAAGGCTGATAGTGACGTTTCAAGAAGTCATCGCACTGTTAATAATGAAGAAGCTATTTTGCAAACGGTAGAAAATAATTCAGGAATAAGTACCAGAAAAATAAGTTTAGCTGTACAAAATGTAAATGGCGAATCAGTCAGACACGTCCTTAAGGAACAGCTTCTTTACCCCTTCCATTTTCAAAAAGCTCATCACTTATAAGAAGACCATGTGTACCTACAATATTGCGAGTGGCTGCACAATCAAGATGAAAATGTCCTTTCATTAATTTGGTTTTCTGATGAAGCGGGTTTTAGTCGCGACGATATTCTAAACATGCATAACATGCACTATTGGAGTGATAAAAACCCTTATCAAATCGTAATAAAAAATCATCAGTATAGTTTTTCTATTAATGTGTGGGCAGGTACAATTTCTTAATTGGACCATTTCGAATGTCCAATCGTTTAGCAGGTGAACTGTATCGAAATTCCTTACTAGATCAACTAAACACTTTGTTAGAAGAAGTACCATTAAATATTATTAGAAGAATATACTACATGCATGACGGAGCAAGGAAGTTCATTTGGAAATAGGTGGTTTGGTCGTGCTTGGCCAGCATGAAGTCCCTATCTCAATCCCCTCGATTTTTCATTGTGGGGGGTTTATACAAAATGTATTCTGCAGAAATAAATAATAAAGACCCTTTATGGAACAGAATTATGGACGCTGCTAATACGTTTCGTAATAATCCTGGGATATTTCAAAGATGTGGTCAATTGAGAAGATTGGAAATGTGTATTTAAGAAATAAGTACGCCGCCACTTTGAACATCTTCAAAGAAATAATAAATTATTTTTTTTTACCTGTTATTATTTTCATTATTTCTAATTATCTCTAATTGATAATAAGTAATTTATAAAGTTATTGATTACCACTGTTTTATTACGTTCATTTCTTATTTAAGGAACATGGACATGGACTTTATTTCAAGTGGAAATTTTTTCGTAGAGAAACTGCAAAATATGACACAAAAATTGAGAGGAACTTTTCATAGGAATTATTTTACCTATAGCAAAATGTTAATATAATAATTTTTACAGGGCCGTAGTAATACAGGGTGATTCACAAATGATGACCAAAAATGAAACCTCGTATTCTTTGGTCGACATTCGAATACAATGCTTTTTAAAATTACATATTGGCTTGCAATAGCAACTTTGACATTTTGAGCAGTTACAAGAAAGAATAAATAATACTTTTCATCAGATTCAAGCAACAATAAATTTCGGGCCTATATTCGTAGAAGTGGGGGTATTCTTGAGCATTTACTCAAATAAAATCATTAAAATGATGACTAATGTTATTAATTTATTCATTCGAATAAATAACCGATTAGTGCTTGTCATGTCATTTAAGTGTTTTCAGTTGGTTTTTTAAGTTTTACTCGAAAATCAGGCTTTTTTCGAAAAACTTATAGTCCAACCAATCTGTTAAGGCCTTATGTTAAATTTACAAAAATATACCACCTGGAAACAAAAAATATGGTGATATAGGGAATAAACTCTAAGAAAGATAGTGTATTTTTCCTGTGGTGCATAAACGGCGAAGTTAACCTAAAAAATTCATAAAAGTTCGGTTTTTCGCGAATAAAAGAAAATTTGAACTCCAATCGAAAAAAGTTAAAAGAGAAAGTTGTAGCTATTAAAAAAACCTATCGAATCATATATTTAAATATATCGATAGCTATATTACTTTTCGAGATATATCGAAAAAACCGTCAAAAACCGACTTTTCTTGTTTCCGCTGTATCTCTTACAAATTAATGTTTCGAAACTTGTTACTTGCTGTAAATGTAGCCCTCGGCAAGCAAAAAAGTACATTTTTCTTAATTAAAAATTATAAATTTTTCGAGTTATATCGATTTTTCGAAAATAAGGTCATTTCGAAAATCGGCTCTTCTTGCTCGACGAATAGTCGTAGAGAAGCGACTTAGGGTTCATTTTTTTCCTTAAGAGTTGTACTTTCATGGTAAAGAAGAGTGATAACGATTTTATTCATTTCAAGTGTCCAAAGATGACTTTGAAAAAAGTAAAAATTTTTTGCTCGCGTTTTTCTTGAATACCTTTTTCGATGATTTTCATTTCTCGATAATGTCTATTACAGGAATCGATTGCTGGCATTTTACGCGAGTTTTTTAAAAAAGGTCGTTGTTCTACGACCTTCTGGAGCCGAGATAATTTTTATTTTTCAAAAAATCCCACAGGCCGCTATTTAAGTACTACAGCGACCATTCTTACAGAGAATAAAGTTGAAGACTTATATTTTGAATAAAAAATACTGTGGTTCATTTTAGCTACTTCTGCATTTTTAATTGTGCTTCAAATCGAAGCATTCGATTGTATATTATATTATTATAAGTTTGATTTAAGCATAGTAAACCCTCTAACTACGCCACTGGTTGCCAACCTGTACCAATGTACCAATTGTCAGTACATTCCCTCCACTTAATCGGAAATAATAAAAAAAAATCAATATTTTCCAAAATTTCTTTAACACTCTGTATCTCGAAAACAAAAGAAATTTAGATATAAATGTATAGGAACTTTTTATATGTTTTCAGATTCTCTATCATGTGGTGCTATGAATTGCATTTTTTCCGTATATTTTTGTCCTCGTATGAACAAACATATTACTATTTGGACAAAATAGTGTGTTGGATATCAATTGGTCTAAACTAGCAAACATACTAAATCTATGGGCAATTTTGATATTCCAAAAGTCAGTTGCACTACATATTGATTTTTTTTTCTAAAACTCATCTTGGAAAAAGCAGACAAAAACCCATCACTTTACAAAGGTGCGTTTTAAAGTATACAGGACTTTTCAAAAATAGGTGTTTTTAGTGAGGCCGTCTATTGGCAATCACATGCATCGCCGTCGGAAAGGTACAGTCATAAATTCATCACATTTGGACTTCTGAAGCGACGGCGACGGTATGATTGTGTTATCGGTACAAAAATGAGCATCGAACAAAAAGATAATATTAAGTTTTGTTTTAAAACTTTTACAGCAACGTTTCAATTGATGAAACAAGAAACAAGTTTATAGTGATAATTAATTATCCCATGACAGAGTTCATGGGTGATATAAGCGGTTTAAAAACGATCACGAACAACATAAACGATGAGCAACATGTTGGCCAACCGAAATCCGTGATCACCGCAGACTCCATCAAAACTGTGCGTGAATTCATCACAGATCGGCCAAAATTTTCATTGAAATTCACGGAACTGGAATTGAGCATCTTAAAAACATTAATTTATTGTATTTTGGCTACATTTGAGCTACCGAAAAGTGTGTGCACGTTTGTTCCGCACAAGTTAGATTAGATTAGATTAGATGTTTTATTTTGTTTTGAGACAATTACAAATTGTATAACAATAGTCACTTATACGTATAGCATATATTTAAAGTAAAAACAAATGTAACTTAACCTAGGAAGCAAAAAACTCACCCAAGGAAAACATTTGGTCACTAAATATAATTTTAACATTACTTTAAATTGATAAAAAGATACTTTATCTTGTCTTAATTCAAAAGGTAATTTGTTAAAAATTTTAGGCCCCAAATAATTTGGTGACTTATTGGTAATTGACAATTTAGAAAAAGGTACCCGAATATTATTTTTATGCCTTGTGTTTACACCATGTATGTCACTACTTAAATAAAATTTTTGCCTATTTTTAAAAACATAAATACACATATCAAATATAAATAACGAACTTAAAGTTAAAATTTTGTATTGTTTAAAAATATCTCTGCAGGTATGTTCACTAGGTACACCAGCAATATTGCGCAAAATACGCTTCTGTGAAATAAAAACAGAATGTGAGAGGGTGGAATCACCCCAGAAACAGACACCATAACGAAGACGCGATTCTACTTGAGCATAATATAAATTAATTAACTGATTTTTGAATAAAATTGTTTTCATGTTTTTAAATAAAAAATTTATTGAACTTAAAGTGGAAACGAGATGGTTGCAATGCACTTTCCAATTAAGGGTTTCGTCGAAATAAATTCCCAGAAATTTAACACTGCCTAAAGTGTCATTCTTAATGACACAGTTATTAATTTTTATTGTTAGGTCGTCACATTTTCTCTGTCTATTATGAAACCTTATTATTTGCGTTTTATTTACATTTAAATATAAATAGTTCTGATTAAACCATGCACATATATTTTCAATCGTTTTATTAATACCGATGTTAAGATTTTTATCCGAGTTACTTGAAATAATCAGAGATAAATCGTCGGCATACATGGTAAAAGCTACGTTACCTATTACATTTTCTATTGAATTGACATATAAAACAAAAAGCACAGGTCCCAGAATAGAGCCCTGCGGTACTCCCATTTCAATTAAGCTATAATCAGAATTGATCTCATTCAAAGTATCGGAATTAATGTGTTGTATAGAGACATATTGTTTCCGAAATTTTAAAAAACACAGTAACCAGTTCAACGGAACACCTCTTATGCCATAATCATAAAGTTTGGTAAGTAAATTATCGTGATTAACGCAGTCGAATGCCCTACTAAGATCACAGAAAATCCCGACAGGGCACTCGCCTGCATCAATACATCTAATGACTTCTTCGTAAAAAGAGTGTGTAGCTGTTATAGTGGACCGCCCTGAACGAAATCCGTGTTGGTTCTTAGTTAAAATTCTTGTTTTGTTTAAAAAATTTGTCAAACGTTCTAAATAAGCATATTCAAAAATTTTTGAAAAGCTGAGAGGAAGAGTAACTGGTCTATAGTTTTCTAATGATAAACGATCACTTTTTTTAAAAATAGGGAGTACTTTTCCCACCTTTAAAGTGTCGGGAAAGATACCGGTTTGAAAGGATAGATTTACTAGATACGTTATAGGCTGCATTATCACTTTTAAAACACGTTTTATTAAAAACATGGGAACGTCGTCTGATCCTGCGGATTTCTTATTTTTTAATTTATTTCTTAATAAATTTAATAATTCACTTTCAGAGAAAGGGTTTAAAAACAAAGTTTGATTTACTATTTTAGTAACACACACTCTATTATCAACGTTATCAGCAGATATATTCTCAACAATATTTTTTGGTGTATTAATAAAAAAACTATTAAAAGTTGAAGCAACCTCAACAGGATCTTCAATTGTTACTCCATTATATTTTATTGATATATTACTCCTATCTTTCTTTTTGTTAGAAATTTCATTTACTATATTCCAAGCTGCCTTTACTGGATTATCCGAATTATTAATTTTATTTTGGTAATATTTTCTTTTTGTTTCTCTAATTGTAGATATATGCTTATTTTTAGCTATTTTATAGACAGGAACTAAATCGGCATAATTTGTTTTTAAATGAAAAAGAGTTTTAAGACGAGAGCTAGATCTTTTGACTTCATCATTTACCCATTGTTTACCGGAGTTATTTACCTTAAAGTGATGCCTGCGTACTGGAAAGAAACTGTTAAAATAATGTAAAAATATCCTATTGAAGTAATCAAAAGCCTCATTTGTGTCAGAAAGCTGGTACATATAGGACCAATCTTCTTCATACAAAGAGTTTTCAAACTGTGCCAAATTGCTTTCATTGTAATTTCGTCTCATATAGGTTTTATTACAAGAAGTTGGAACATAGCAATCTAATTCAAAAAGTATCGTTCTGTGATCAGAGAAAGTGTTGTCAAAAACACAACATGTTCCTTCGTCATGAAAGTTAACGAAAATGTTATCAATTAAGGTAGAAGTGGTGTCTGTCACTCGAGTAGGCCACCCCACCACATCCTTCAAATTAAAACAAAGTTGACAGACGACCAAAAATTGCTCAAAATTCAACATTCGAAGGACATCACCAAGGAGGCCAAAAAGAATAAAAACTTCCTTTACAACATTGTGGCTGGTGACGAAACGTGGTGTTTAAAATATGATCCAAAAACCAAGCGCCAAAGTGCCGAGTGGAAGGCGCCAGACGAGCCAAAACAATAAATTATCTCGTTTGAGTAAGTCAAAAGTGAAGACAATTTTGATTTGTTTTTACGATTCCAAGTCTGCAAAGAGTTCGTTCCACCGGGCTAAGCACAATTCTATCTTTAGTTCAGTCAGCGCCGGACTGGCCATAGGGAAAAAAGGGGAAACTCCCGTTGGGCCACAGCCCGAAAGGGCCGCTTGGCCCAATATTTAATTAGATATATTTCAAAAATTTTAAACTTCTGACGGGCACTTATCCAACGCTTAGTTTAACATACAAATATCTCCTAACTCTTTCTTTTACGCAGATGGCTTGTGAGCGATCGTTTAGTATTTTAAAATTTATCAAAAATCGGTTGCGAAATTCCATCGGACAAGAAAAATTAGAAGCCTTTATACTTGAACTCTGAAAAAGATATTTTAAACAAGATCACGATTGACGCAGTAATTGACTTACTAACTTCGAAACATCCAAGTTTTAGAAATAAGCTTTTACTATAATATTATTTTCAGATTTGTCAGATGTATTTTAATCGAAATTGCTGAAATGATTAAAATTAAGTTTCATCTGTATGTTATTCTTTTGTATACTATTAGGTTAATACATATGATTTAACAATACGCTTTCTTTGGTTTTATTTTCGTACAAATAATTGTGGTTTATTCTAGAATTAAGTTCTTAGATTACAGCTCTCATATTTTTATGTCTTATTTAATATAGAATACAAAATCGTATTCTATGGTTCAAGCTTGATGGATTTAGAAAAGTTACCGAGTAAAGCGCTTAAAAGTAGTCGAATGCAACGTAAAATTATCCAATGAAAAAAATAAAATAAATCATAAACTAATTGATGGATAAAGTAAATAATACATTCAAAAATTTTCAATCTTCTCAACTTTGGAAAACTCGACATAAATAACGAGTACTTCAAAACTGTACACTAGAAAAACCCGTTTACTTTTTACTATGGCAAGCCAAGTCAGTTTAGAATTTTTAAGGGTCGCTAGTTTGAAAAATTCCCAGGCCGCTTTTTTCTCCCAGTCCGGCGCTGAGTCCAGTCAATGAAGGTAAAATACGGCGTTACTGTATAATTTTCCCAAACAGCACCGATTTGCACCAAAGTTTAGATTTAGGTTCTACTTACCCTCTACTTCAAATTTGACCCTGTGCCGGGGGTTGCTTTTTATTTTTTGGGGGGAAAACTACCCCTATTCGAAAATAGTCAATCCCTAAAAACCACCCCGTATGACAGTAATAATTAAAAAATAATGTTGAAAAATATTATTCAGCAACTTGGAATAGTTTAATCATATACATAGTGATATTAAATTAAGATTTCTTTACTATTTTAATTTTTTATTATTTATTTATAAATTTCAACCATTGTAAAAACCACCCCTTGCAAAAAAAATCGAACAATTATAGTTAAAAAAAATTTTTTAGTTGAAAATATAATACAATCTTTTTATTATTTAAAATGTAATGTGCCTAAAATATAGCTATAATGTGTATTGATCAATGCTTCAATATACGTATACAGGGTGGTCCGTAAGTAATGGTCCGTAGAAACGTACTAGATTTTTTACTTCAAAATATTACGATTGGAGCCAATATGCCTTAATAAAATGTTGATAACAAAAAAGATACAGGGTGTCAAAGTTGGAAATTAAAAATTGAATTTTCGTAATAATTATAATATTTTTGAGTGTATGAACGTGAAAATTTAGGGGTAGATGTTTTTGTATACGAGAAATCATAATTTGTTATCTATTTCGATGTATCTTCTAGAGGGCGCCACATACGCCGTGTTTATGACGTAAATACGAGCATAATTTTTTTATCCACAACGTTAACGCTTCTTTTTTTTAAAAATCTTAAACCTACATTATTTTCGTGAAAAAATGGTATACTTGTCATTAGCTCTAGAAATTGTCCGTTTTCAAGAAAAACGCATTTCAACAATCTGCTGCATGTTTCATTACAGGAAATTTTATCGTAGTGTGCGCTAATGAAAACATTAATTTTGACAATTAAACATTATCCCTTTGTACACATTAAAATACAAATTATCAAGTTGATAAATTTTATTTACAAAACCAGTTAAAGGAGAAATTTAATTAAACAAAACTATGATTTTATCAAGCGTTTAACAAGTAAAAAACTGAATATGTACCTAAGGAAAAATAGGAAATGTTTCAAAGTAAATTTTCAATATGTCCACCATTCACCTCGATGCACTTGTCCATACGATTTATGAAAGATCGTCTAATATTAAATAATACCATTGGATCAAAAAAAGTTGAGGCATTACTAATTTCTTGCCAAAGTTGGACGCGAGTATTTATAGTGTTTTTATAAACAATTTCCTTCATTGTGCCCCATACACCAAAATCTAAAGGGTTGAAGTCTGGACTACGTGGCGGCCAAGGAAATATACTACCACGGCCAATCCAACGTTCAGGAAAGTGTTGGTTTAGATATGTTCTTACTTGATGAGTAAAATGTGGCGGAGCGCCATCTTGCATGAACCACATATTTTGCCTCAAATTCAGTGGTAACGCATCCAATAGATCAACAAAGCTATTTTCTAAAAAATTTAAATAACTTGTACCATTTAAATTTCCTGGCAACTCATATGGACCTAGAAAATGGTTTCCAATGATCCCACACCAAACATTAATCTTAAATTCATGTTGAAAGTGCCGTTCTCGAGTTACATGAGGATTTTGAACTTCCCAACAATGCTTATTTCTTAAATTGAAAATACCTCGGCGAGTAAATGTCGCTTCATCTGTAAACAATATTCTGTTGACAAATGTATAGTCAGTATTCTGCTTGTTCCGAATATCACTTGCAAATTGATATCTTGAAGGAAGATCGACAGGTAATAAATTTTGAACTGGTGTAAAATGATATGGATGATATTTTTCTTCATGTAATGTCTTTAAAATTGATGTTTTATTAATTCCCGTGGCTGCAGCTAATCGTCTTGAACTAGTTTGTGGATCATCTGCAATGCGAATTAGTATTTCGTCTTCCTGGTCAGGCGTAATCATTTTTGGTCGACCTAAATTATCACGTTTAGGACGAAATGAACCACTTTCGCCTAAGTTTCTGAATAGATTTTGAAACAGTCGTTTACCAGGTTGCAATCTGTTTGGAAATCTTCGGCAATATTCACGTTGCGCAGCACGTCCATTGAAATTTTGTTGACAATAAACAACCGTCATATCTCTCATTTCCAAATTCGAGAAATTATTATGTCTCGGCATAATTCGTTATTTTCTTTTAAATACTTAATTGATTTTTACCAAAAATTAATAAATACAATTTGAAATAATTGCTAACTGTCACAATGATTTTTTCTAATTGTCAAAACTGTCTTGGCATTGTCGCACACTACGATAAAATTTCCTGTAATGAAACATGCAGCAGATTGTTGAAATGCGTTTTTCTTGAAAACGGACAATTTCTAGAGCTAATGACAAGTATACCATTTTTTCACGAAAATAATGTAGGTTTAAGATTTTTAAAAAAAAGAAGCGTTAACGTTGTGGATAAAAAAATTATGCTCGTATTTACGTCATAAACACGGCGTATGTGGCGCCCTCTAGAAGATACATCGAAATAGATAACAAATTATGATTTCTCGTATACAAAAACATCTACCCCTAAATTTTCACGTTCATACACTCAAAAATATTATAATTATTACGAAAATTCAATTTTTAATTTCCAACTTTGACACCCTGTATCTTTTTTGTTATCAACATTTTATTAAGGCATATTGGCTCCAATCGTAATATTTTGAAGTAAAAAATCTAGTATGTCTCTATGGACCATTACTTACGGACCACCCTGTATCTGCAAAAATATGTGACTGGTTTTTTCCCATAATTCACTTAGTTTTTATGCTATCAAGCCCTTCAAAAAACCATTTTGTAGGTTTTTTCAAGAGCTACAAGATCAAAATTAAATTTTCTTTCAGTCCTTATTTTTGTAAAGGTTTGAGCTGAAAGGGCTTGAACAAGTTGCTGTTTACGAACATAATATGCAAACTTTAAACAGCCATATCTTGCTTAATTTTTATCCTACAGAAAAAATAAATAAAATTTTCAATAAACCAAAACCGACAGTTTTGTACTCTACAAAATTTTGCGTATCATTAAGTAATAGTTTTTGAGTTATTTTTAAGAAAAGACAAATTTTTCCAAAAATATAAAAATTCTCTTTTCTCTTCAGTTTAACTTTTTTCAAAACTAAGCACTTTAAACCGGTCAAACTTCTTAAGCATATTACAAGTACATAAATAAAGTAAATTGTAAAGTGGTAGCGATTATTTTCAATTGTGGTGGTAATTAGGGGGTGATTTTCACGTTTTTTGTCGCCGAAAAAAATACGGACCAACTTTATTTTCGTGATAACTCGCTTAGGTTTGATGCTATAGAAAATAAAAATAAAGGTATTTTTTCAAGCATTTTAAAAAAGTGTGTGAGTATTCCCTGAAAAATGCATTGGTTTTTGGTTATTTCACATTCAAACTTTCAATTTTGGCGTTTAACGAATAAGAACCAACCTTCAACAAGCTATTACTCCGCTTGTATTGGGTCTACAGACACCATAAACACACCATTCTTTTTGTGTTTTTATAAGCTACATTTTTTATAAGAATGATTTTTTTGATAAAATACTTTTTGAGTTATTCGCCAAAAACCGTCTGAAAAAGTGTTTTTTTTTGTTAAAAAATTTACACGTTCACTCGCGAATAAGTCGAAAAGTATTGACTTTCAGAAAAAACTTTATAGAACAAAAGTTGCTTAGAATTAGTCAATGTATCCATTCTCGGAGTCATTTTCAATTAAACATTTTTCACCCCCGAGAAGGGGTGGCATCCACCTCCAGGGTAAAAGCAATCCCCGGTACAAGGTCAACTTTGAAGTAGAGGGTAAGTAGAACCTAAATCCAAATTTTTATGAAAATCGGTGCTGTTTGGCAAAATTATACGGGAAAATGGTATTTATTATTTTTAAAAAGTCGTGTTTACTTTGGAATACACCTCGTATATGGTACACTTTAAAAAGTTGTTAACGTCTCGAATTTTTTTTAAAGTACACGATATAAAGTGATGTGGTTTTTGTATTTATCTGTTTTTTTTTTAATTATTTTTACGTGTAGAATACACTTCTGAAGTTTTGTAAGATCTAATTCTATAATGACCCTTTACTTCGCCAAAATAAATACGCAAACATTGCTTTAAACAGTAATTAAGAAATATATGTAAATCATATTTAACATTTGCAAAAATCGGGGGAGATATTGTGTGCAAGAGAATAATCCGTTTAAAAATTGACATCACTTAGCGATCAAATATATTTCCGGATAATTTTAGTTTGCTTACATTGGAAGGATGTGCAGCGACCAAGTGGCAGCACTTCGCTTAAACAAACATCTAGAATGTCATAGAAATAATTAGAGGCCGCCGACAAATGGTTCCAGCTGTTCGATTTTCATTAACAAAATAAAATTTCGACGTTTACATCCCATAAATTCTCTTTGTTTTGATTTCTTTTGTAATGATAAACAATCGCCCATAATTGTTATAAACGGAACGGTTTCCGTGAAATTAAATAAACACCAAGAACAAAGGAATGCGTCTAAAGTATTTAGGTAATTACAAAAGGAAAATATCTCGGCGATTTCCTCTTTTTATTTTTATACATGTTTATGGCAAAATATTAGATATTATACAGTGTTTTCAAAAGAAGTAGCACAAATTGTACTAGACAATCTACAGCTAAAACGCTGTACGTAAAAATGACGCTTAGTAAAATGTTCAGCTTCTCAAAATTTCCAAAAAATGGAAAAGCGGCTGTAATTTGAAAACCAAAAAAGGTATAATAATCGAATTTTACACAATTGTCTCTAAAATCCCGGTCCGACAAGTCCAGTAGTTAATTAACAATTAACGTTATATATATAAAAAAAATTATCTTGGGAAGAAAAAGGCGTAGGTTTTTTAATTACCGTAAAAATAAGCTGTATTTAATGCAAAAAGAGTGAATTCCCGAGTGGCTTTTGCCTAACCCTGGGACGATTTGTTTATAATGCTGCTTTGCACGTCATATTTTGTTAGTTGTAAAGGGATACTTAATTACAAATTTTTGAAATTTTTCTTTTTCGATACGTTTCTATGGATCAATTAGAACCTATATCTACGGTATTAACTTTTTAAACAGTAAAGTACTTTTTTTTCGTCTTCAAAACGCCTACAAAACTAGCCCTCGAGCGTCAAAAAATATTGATTAGATCAAAAGTTATAAACAGAAGTTTATTTATGACTTTTGAATTGAACATTTATAAACTGAGTTATTATTACCAGAACGTTTTGGCATCGCATCCTCTCATTCCTTATGACTGTCTAATAACTCACACGAAATCTGGAATCGGTAAGTTGAATAGTTTACAAGTTATGGCCTTATAAACAATATTTATTTTTTAGTCTTAGCAAAATTAAATATATGACGCACGCGCGTGATATAGTTATATTGTTACATATTTGGAAAGCTTATGAAAAGAGCTTTAAGTTAAAAAAAAAATCGTCAAGATTCGTTTAAAAACAATGGATTTACCGACTGTCAAAGGTGACGGCCTATTGTTAAACACATTAGGTTGGTAGCGGCAAAAAAAACTGTCATAACCGGCAACCCGAGTACTTTCCCAGATAAAAATATTTTATTTGTGGAAGTATGTTAAGTGCATAAGAAATATTGTCAAAAGTCAGTGGGTCGCTTGATTTCTCAGCGAGCCGTGGTGCGGCGGAATGGCGGAGAAAGCGAACAATAGCGAGTCCGAAGAAAATGACGATAATATTCATAGTCCTGCCGTTAAAAAAGGGAAATTCGTTTAAAAATAATATATTTGACAGTCTGTAACTCCGCTGTTTTTCAACGAATCTTGACGATTTTTTTTTTTTAACTTAAAACTCTTTTCATAAGCTTTCCGAATATGTAATAATATATAACAATATCACGCGCGTGCGTCGTATATTTAATTTTGCAACTAAGGCTAAAAAATAAAAAACTTTCCAGATTGCAAATTTAAAATTTAAAAAAAAATGATAGATTTCAATGTATTATTATGAAATGTACCAAGAAAAAAATCAGTGCGATTGTGGAAGATCTTCGGGATCGTCCAGACTAATAATTAGTTAATTTGTTTATAAAGCCATGACATGTAAACTATTCAACTTAGCGATTCCAGATTTCGTGTGAGTTGTTAGACAGTGATAAGGAATGAAAGCATGCGATGCCAAAATGTTCTGGTAATAATAACGCAGTTTATAAATTTTAATTCAAAAGTCATAAATAAACTTCTTCAGTTTATCACTTTTGATCTAATCAATATTTTTTTATGCTCGAGGGTTAGTTTTGTAGGTCTTTTGAAGACGAAAAAAAAATACGTTACTGTTTCCTCGTGGAAATGAAAGGAAAAAAGTTCTAAGCGAAAAACGTGAATTTAACATAATATTTAGCATCTACAGTGATAAATTCAGCTTGCTGAAACAAAAAGTCGCGAAATGGTAATTTCCCAGCTTATTTTTCTGGCCTAATAATCGTCTATTAATTCATTTATTATGAGAATAATAAATGCACAGTGCAACCGATCTGAAAAAATGTATTTAGCACAATTCCAAGCAAAATAGACACTTTTTTTAAACTGTTTGAACCTAATACAGACACAGGACATTACTTCCGCCGTAGTTCCGCAACTCTACTCGTACTAGCTAACTCTGGCAGTGATTTACTAACATTTAAAAAACATGGAGGTTGGCGTTCTTCTGCAGTTGCAGAAGGATATATCGATGACTGCTTATCAAATAAAACTCATAGTTCTCAAAAAATCCTGACAAAGCCAAAGCAACCGTCTAGTACTAGAGAAGGTAACACAACTGAAGTATTAAACATTTCCGACCAAATAAATGAAATACCAATTAATCTAGACAATTCCGATGAACCATCAACTTCATCTATAGAAATAAGTCACCATGCTGCTAACACTTCAAACATTTACCGAATGCCTACAAATTCTGGTATTACTAAGTATCAATAATTGTTCTCAAGGGTTAGGTAATTATTTATTATAATAAATAAATTCGCAAATTGTTACTACTTAAGCTCCTTATTAAATTATGTTAATATTTATGAAATTAATGAATTTTGTTATATTTTTCATTTTTTTGGTTTTGTTTAATGCTAAGGCGAAAACCAGTTATGTCTCGCATACGCAGAAAACGCAATAGTAGTCCTTAGCTATCAGCTAATATCCACGGGCTACTAATGCTCATTTTCTGCCTTTGTGGCAATATACTATTCTATACCTACTATCGAAATAAATGAAATATACCCCTGAGTTTGGAAGTTTGGAAACCGATATTAAGAAAACGTAGGGGCGAAAAAATTGAAATTTGGACCATATACAGGGTGGTCAGATATACAGAGTGGCTCAAATTAGAAAAAAGCCTTTTCAGAGTTATTAAAATAAACCTAACAGATCAAAGATATCTGCTGCCGTTCCTAAAATATTGTGAAAAAACTGAAAATAACGATTTTAGAAAATGCCATCTAGCGTCCTTATTTCACAACAGAAAGAGCTGAAATTTGGTACTGGGGGATAATAAAATATGAGCAATCCATTTTTGTCGAAAGAAAATTTCTACGGCCACTAGTTTCAGTTATGCAACATCAATTGTTTTTTTTTTCTTATGGGCGCCATATTGGATTTTGACAGTAACAGATAGAGGATAAAATTATGAACACGTCATTATGTAACACTACACTACTATTTTATTTGAATAATAACCCACAAAATTAAAGAAATTCAATAATTTATTTAAAAAATTAATAAAATCTAGTTGTTCTTGACGTAAAACAAAAATCCACAAACATTTTGACAGATTCGAAATTTGCTAGCGCGTGCTTGTGTACATTATTTTAAAACTTATTTTAATTGAAATTGTGGTAAAGATAATTACAGAGAAGAGGGAGATGTATGAGTTAGGTATACATAGAAAATAATAAAAACTGTAAAAATTATTAGAAGATATCCTCAATTATATTCAGAAAGACACCGACACCAGCCTCATCGAATGGTATTTTTAAAAGTGTATAGAAATATGGTAGAATTCGGAAGTGTGGAGAAACTTAGATGCAGGTATACTTACTGTTTATTTGTTTTCAGAGATTATTTGTTTCAAATTACGTAATTAAATGTAGGTATCAAGGAAGACGGGAACTTGTTAATGAAATAAATATCTTGTGACAAGTTAACATAAATCCTGAGAGTACTATGAGGGTAATCGCAAGAGAAAATCTACTTCACGGACAACCATTAAAAGATTTTGAAAAAATAGAAGTACCATGATTATAAATTCAAATCAGTACAAAAAACATCCAGGAGATGACGAACGAAGAATGGAATTTTGTAGATGGTTTCAGGAAAAGATAATAGAAGATATATTGTTCGGCGGAAAGTTATTTGGAGCGATGAAACTACGTTCACGAATAACGGCATTTTTAATAAAAAAAAAATATTATTATGCTCTAGATAATCTAAATTTGGCTTAAGAGTTTAGCCACCAAATTAGATTTTCCCTTAACATTTTGTGTGAAGTATTAAATGACCGTATAATAGAACCGTTTCTTATTAATGGTAAATTTACTTCTCAGAAATATTTTAATATTTTTTAAAAGAAAGTATTTTACTGTTTTCTCGTGGAAATGAACGGAAAAAGGTTATAAGCGAAAAACGTGAATTCACGTAAAAATTATACAATTAACCAGCCTGTAAACAAACTAATATGTTATTTTTACATAATATTTAGCATCTATATTGATAAATTCAGCTTGCCGAAATAGAAAGTCGTGAAATGATCATTTCTCAGCTCTTTTTCCTGGCCTATAACTAGATCTTGAATTATGACCGTTTAAACTTCACTTCCTAACACATTCTCCTTGTCACTTACTGCTACAATTAATATTAACTTGTTTTCGTATTTATTTTGATAACAAACCCAGAGCGCCCGGCAAAAGTGGCGCTCCGAGCAATCCGTCATAACGCGCAACCGTCGCTTAACAGCTTTCACCAGGATAATTCAGACAATACTTATTTATTGCAGACATGGCCCTTCAGTTTTCAACGTCCCGACTCCTCGACAGATGTGAGTGGCGAAAGAGACCCGCAACCGTGGGGAGATGTTCCTATCCAGCCTGTCGTCAGGGATAAAGACATATCCTATTACTACTAATTTATTTGGATGGTTCTTGCTACTGCGACTGCATATAGGAAGAGAGCGATTATGCCCGACAAATTAAAGAACTTTCTTTAAATTTATGAACGCTATTTATTTTGCGGATAAGTGGTGTCAATATTGGGCACACATGATATTTTCGACGTCTTATTTATTATTAGTTGTAAGGGTGTTTGCATGTCATTAGGGTTGATCCACTTCTTTCTTTTTGGTTTTAACTGGCCATAGAATGTAAACGTTTGGTAAAGATGACAGGGTCAGAATATGGACCCACAAACAAATTGTATTTGCGTACAAATAATACACATTGCAACTGGTAGCGTGGTATGAATATATCATGTGCCTATGCACGTGTAGTGCCGTTAGTAAAGAACAAGATTGACGAAATCACAGCATATATTGACATGAAAATGCAACGTTCTGTCGTTTTTTTTTTTGACAATCCAAAGCTGTTGTAGCCTAAATATCTTCACAATGTTCATTTTATTATTCATATCAGGTAACACTTCTTCAAATTTGACAAAATATTTACGGTTACATTCACATTTAGACTATAACTTAAACTGACCTTTCAAGTACTGTAATTATTGTGGAAATTACACATTTTACATGTTACGTATCATTATTGTTTATAAATAATATTGAGCTACTATTTATGTCAAAACAAACATCTGTAGTTCCTTACAAACTAGACAAAATTGAGCACATCGTATTATATTCACACCACAGTTCGTATGTCAAAATAGATAATGTTAAGAAATTATATTTTGAAGATAACTGTATTTTATTATGTTAAAAAATGTAACGCAAAAAATACATACTAAGCTTATTTAACAAAAAAGTGTGTATTCGTGAATATCTGACTTGTAGTTACTATTTCTATCTCTTTCGATCTTAGTTGTCCTGTGGTAGTTTAAATCTCTTCACTCACTCATACTACACATACTACAACATACGATTTCACTCGCGAAAAAAGCCTATTGAGAACTGATAGAGTCGAGAGGGAATGACACGTCATATTCTGATATAATAGCTTTGTTTTGGTTCTCTATTTCTGATTAGTCCAGAATCATCGCAGAACTATAAACGCAATAGAAAAGTTCTGAACGATTCGGAACTATCCGGAATTATTTGAAAACCAGAACGCATTACAAAAATATACCCATAAAACCCAATAAAAATATACTTTTCTTAAACGAAAAACAGGAAATGAAAAAATTGTGAATGAAAAACGGAGCTTGGAAAGATGGGAATAACTACGCATGCGCCAAATAATACAGTTCTAAGCAATTCGTGCTAGGGAGCTAGAACTACTTCGGATGATTCAGAATGGTTCCGAATCAAGTTCGATTAAAACCAAAACAGACATCTGGGAAATTCTGAACCGTTCAAAGTAAACACGAACGCATATTTCAGACTCCGCATGATTAGAACCGTTCGGAACCGGATTTTATGGGAACCAAAACAAAGCTAATAAGTAACAGTAACTGCTGCTACCTAAGGAACGACTCTCAAACTGAAATGACAACTAATTTTTATGATTTAATCTGTCAACCTTTAGAGTAAGTTTTTTAATGTTTTACGTTAGAATCACACCGTTTTCTCATGGAAATTCGTTTTATCATATCCAGAACCGAGCCCGTAGAAGTGTAATTAACAGCATATTACATTTTTCCACATTTTTAAATCTGTAGGGTTTTCTGTTTTAAAAAAATTGAATATACAGGGTGTTCCACCAGAAATCGCCACGATCAATATATATATATATATAAGGTATTGGTCTGATAAATCTGAAAATTTGGCAATCTAGCAAAGGCAGTAGGGCCAACACAGCTAAAANCTCAAATCGAAAAAAATGTCTTAAAAGTACCCCTTTTGAAATTACTTTGTAAACAATTCCTTAAAATATTTGCACATCATTATGAAACACCCTGTATAATAGTATAATAAATCATAAAAATAAAAAAATAATAAAGAATAAATTTAATATAGTGACCCTCAAATTTCACGTAGAATCCGAAAATGCAATAATATATAGGTTCTAAATATTTTATCTGTGTCGGCCCTACTGCCTTTGCTAGGTTCCCAAATTTTCGGATCTGTACTTTCCGAGATATCGATAGTGGTAATCCCTGGTGGGACACCCTGTATACATACCTAATATAATTGCTTCAGTAGTTTTTCCATACAAGACTTTTTAATTAATATCAGTACTATAAGTATTCCAATCGACAATAATTGCATTCTTGTGTTGCTGTTATGAAATTGAAATTAATTGCCTGTTCCACTTTTGTAACCATTTAGGATTTCGTTTGTTGTAGCTTCTGTCTAATTAGGTTCCACCTGTAATTAGATTCATTTACCGCCCTCAAATACAGTGACTGAGGTAAAATGGAACGCTGTGTCCTATATAGAATAATTTTCAAATCGAACAAAACATCAGAAAATGTTTAAATCTTCAAAATTGTTTCCAAATATCTAGTAATATATCTTTAACTTCTTTTCATTAATAAAAATATCTTGTTATAAAAATCGTGATAAAATTAATCTTATTTCAAATTCCACTAGTTTTAGAAAATAGTTTGGCAGGTTGAACCCTTCAATAATAATGATGGAAGTGGACCACCCTATGAGATATATGGTAAAGTTGTGTGCAGTATATAACTTATAAAATTTGTATAAATTATTTTCATTAAATAAATAAATATGTGTAAAGGAAAACATGTATTTCTTTCATCAGTGGACCATGTGCTAAACTTAATATGCATAATTTTTTATCGATACTACAAAATACATGTGTTACTTTTTTAAACAATTTTGCCTATTTTATTTCAACAAATATTAACTTTAGTCATTTATTGAATACTTCAGTAATAATTTCATTTGTAGTATCAGTATAATTTTTTTGTTGTTTATAAAAATTTCATTGGTTAAATAATAATTAATATGGTATTGCAATTCATAGTCAATACATGCCTTGAATCTGCAATTCCAAATATTTTGAATTTTAGCAACAGATTTTCTAGCAGCTTTTAAATATTGTACACCGATTTTCTATTTTGTCTTTAAACACATGCACGTAAAATTCTTAACCACGATCTAAAAAGATTTTCATTTATATTTTTTTATTTATGGAGTCACATAAAAATAATTAGAATTTAAAATTTAAAAATATCTTAAAGTATTGTAAGTATTTGCTAACAATTTTAAGAAAATTCTGTACGATGTGCAATTTTAAGTTACTACCTAAACACTACTTACAAAATACTTAAAACATTATGCATATACGAGATATATTCATAAAATAACTGAACTTTTTGAATTACGCGCTAATAGAGATATTTAGTGACAGCAGTTGGTAGCATTGCGTTGCGCATAACCTTCTCTGTTGATATCTCATTTAGTTTTCGTGATAATGTTATTTGAGTGCAACGTGTTTAAGTGTTAGTGACGATTTTTGAGATGTGGTTCTCTGAAACAACGATGCAACCTAAAATTTTGCGTCAAACTGTAGAAACTTTCACGGAAACCTTTCAGCTTTTAAAACAAGCTCCGGAAGATGATGCTCTAGGTCGTACGCAATGTTACGAATGTTTTTCACGATTTAAAAGTGGTCGTCAGTCAATTGAAGATGATTCTCGACCAGGAAGGCCTTCGACTTCAACTGATGACTCCTGCGTTCATAAAAGCAAAGATCTGGTGTATGCAAATCGCCGATTGACTGTCAGAGAAATTGCTTAATTGGGTCATGCCATGAAATTTTGACTGAAAATTGAACATGCATCGAGTTGCAGCAAAATTTGTTCCTCATTTGATGACCAAACAACTCAAACTCGTGTGGACGTTTGTGGGCAATTCCCTGAATAATTCAATGAAGATGAAACATTCATTCAAACGATCATAACGGGAAACGAAAGCTGGGTTTACGGTTACGACATTGAGACAAAACACAGACAATATAGCTTTTCGCCACAGTCTGCGTGTTAAATGCTGGAAACCCAAAAAAGATGCAGGCTTTTGTTAGCCTCCATCCAGCTATAAAATTTAGCGTGGTAACTATTTTACTTGGTAATAGGCGGCAGTTCTAGCGGTGGCTTTGTTGCCAAATAAATTTAATTCATTCAGTAATGTAATTAAAGAGATATAGAACTTATCTTTTGTTTGCAAATCACATTTCTGATAAATGCTAAAGAAAATAAATCAAGTTAGAATTAAAACTATGAATTTCCCTAATTAATTATTTATTTTATATCACTTTGGAATGGGAGAATTCAAAAAATTGAAATTAATGTTTTTAGATTTGTGCGCCAACTTCCAATTTTGTAAATATTAACACCTATGCTTAAAAAATTTGCATTATACAGGTTGTGTATCCTTAGATGGGTACAGCTTTCTTATTGTTGATTTCTTTAGATAGGTAAAATAATTATTGATACAAGTGTTGCATATTATGGATGCCATTGATAGTGCTCATATTTGTGACACAAGGTGTTCAAAAAAATTATCAAAATGTAAAATTGTTGGAACCTCAAGGAGTAGTTGAATACGAAATTAATTTTAAAAAAAAAACAACAAATCAACAATCAATGACCCCTAACAGTGATAAGATAATGCGTTCGCTACTGCCGTTGCAATTTTTGACTAACTTTTTTGTTTTTCGACATACGGACTTCGGACCTTTTCCGTTCAACGCAGAACGGACAATCAGAACCAGGGATATGGGGAGATTTTTTACCGTTTCCGAATTATCAGACCTTTTTTACTGTATCACCTCACACACCTTTTGTTTCCAAAATTTATTTTCCACATACGGACTTCGGACCTTTTACATTCAACGCAGAAGGGACAACCAGAACCAAGGATGTAGGGGAGATTTTATGTAATTATTTTTTCGATTCAATGCACCGTTTCCGAGTTAGAAACACTTTTTTATTTTATGATGTCACACGCCGTTGGTCCTGATTTTTTTTCGACATGCGGACTTCTGACGTTTTTCACTCGATCACCAATCAGAACCATGGGAGATTTTTTGATATTTCGAATCATTTCCGAGGTACAAGCAAATATTGCTTTTTTTCTTTCACCAAGTCCTCTACTCAAAACCAAGGGGAGATTTGTTTATATTTCCAGCCATTTCCAAGTTACGAGCAAAAACCGTTTTTTTTCTCATACGTTGTGACATCATAGCTCCATAACGAAGGCTAAAAAGGCCACGCGTTGTACCCCACACTCCCTCCCTAGGTATCCTGAGCCCCAGAGACTCATGAAGAAGCAAAGAGAGAGAGAGGCTCTCTATGAGGGCAAAGTCACTCTATCTCTATCGCACACTATAACTCTATCTCTTTCGCACACAATCAGACAAAAACGACAGAAACGAAACTTCCTTTAAAAATACATGAGAGTTATCATTATTAGAATACCCATTTTANAAAAATCCGGTTTTTTATTTTTTTCGAGGTGTAATCCTCAAGCCAAGGAGATGATTTTCACTGAGGAACTAGTGCTATCTAAAAGAGATTAATAACGCCTCGTGGTCTTCATAGTGTTCTGCATGCTAATTTTTATATTCACACGTAAATTTGACTTATTCACGTACGTCCATGAACGTTCGGGCATTTTCGGAATTTCGGCTGCCAAATTTGGCTGCTAATTTCACACAGGTGTTTTTAAAGCAATAAATAGAAAATTAAAACATATTTTCAACTGTATCATCACTATTACTTGCATGTTGATTTGTAAAAATTGTATGTACTTTAATGTTATTTCGTTTTTAGGTATTCTCCTTATGTTGTTGTAAAGGTTAGTTATAAAAATCGTCGTTTGTTATTTCAATAACGATGAATTCTAATTTTTTTACTTTAAACATATATTTTATGCCAGCAAATTTTGATGTTAAAAGAAATAAAGGAAAAGTCGTACATTTGTATTTAAAGTATTTTCTATCTTTACAAATAAAAAAAACCCTGAACCTACATTCCGCGACGTACTAATAGCCCACCTTGTATAATAAATAAATTTATCATCATCATATATTAAAAAAATTATATAACATGCTATTCAAAATATCATTACGAATTTTGTTTATTTGAAAATATATTTTCTGCAGTATTTCACTACCAAAAAACGAAAATAGTAACTAATTAACGAAATTATGAATAAATAAGTTAACTGTGACACCGCTGCATAATATCAAATGAAACTACATACATATTCGTTGATTCTTTAAAAACATTTATTTCAATACCTACATCGTACATTTAAGTAAATACAGTAACGCAAAAAACAGATATTGATAAAAAAAAGTGTACAAAATAAATCCGTAAGTACACCTGGCATCATTACCAAAGTGTTGTTTATATGTTGCTTGAATATGCGTAGGAATGCGGGCCCCTGCATTTGATTCTTTCTAAAATTCTGCTGGTGGTGTATTCTATCGGCAATTCGGAAATTTAAAACTGCTGACCTATTCCAGTAACGGTCTGTGGCGATAGCTGTTTTGTCTGTGGACAAAAGTTCGATCCTCACAAGAATCTCCACGCCCCAAGGAAGCACGTCAATCTCGTTCCAATATCACAGTGATACCTACTCACTGGTTTTTCAACTTTAACGGAATTGTGCATTTTGAATTCTTGCATCAAGGTGAAATAGTGAACCGTGTGTACTATCAAGGCGTTTTACAACGGTTACGTGAAAAAATTCGCAAAAAGAGACCAGAGTTGTGGCGAGACAACTCATGGTTCTTGCACCATGATAATGCGCCCTGCGATTTTTTTTATTTCCGAAATTAAAATCAGTGATGAAAGGGCGCCGTTTTCAACCTATTGATGACATCAAAGCAAAGATCAAGGACCAATAATGTATTAAATTAATAAAAAATTTAAAAATAAATAAAGTTCGGTTATTTCCTGAACAGACCTCGTACACGTGAAAACTAGTAATACCTCTAAAAATCCAAATAAAAGCATTTAAATAGCTTTTATGCATATGGGTCAATGTGTTTTTATTTCGAAATATTATTAATTCTCAATTCATAACCCAGGTGCAATTAAATTCTCTAAAGCCATAACATACAATAATTACCTATTTAAATTTTAACGATTAATATGCTTACAAAAGTTGGTTATGCCAACTGCCCGGAAAAATGTATAAGACAAACATGTGCTGATAAAATTACGTTAATATTTAAATTTGTGGGTAAAATCTGTATTGCCTAACTGAGTTATGATGATTAAGTACGTGGTGACAGTGGTAATAAAAGTTAATATTGTCTTCCTGTTAATTTCAAATAATCCTGCTGCTGTGAAAACAGGATAGTTATGCTCAGCCATTTGTGCCAGTATTTTCAACTCCTCTTTTTCCATGTCATAAATTCCTTGTCTTTCACATAACCGGTAACACAGTGGGATAATCTTTTTGCCTTCGGTTGTAACCCCATCACACGAAATGATTATACTTAATGTAATACTCTGAAACAAAGAATACATTGTTTAATAAAACTTGAGTCTAGTATTTTCCATGGATATCGAATGGTAAAACAGAAATTGTTCCAAAAATTCAATATTTGCCTATAGAGCCAATAACTATTTGTATTTTTGATTTACAGTAAACTGACAACCAAACCAAAGCAATAAAAACAAACACAATGACGAACATTTCTGCCAATGTAGAATATTCTACTTAAAAGTGCAGTGCATTCATAAATGTCCGAGTTCCACGTGACCGCGACTGTTATGCAACCAAACTTACAATGGAGTCAGTGATTAACATAAAATTCCATAAAGACAGAAAATAACTCCAGTGGAGTACAGATTACAATTCTTTACAAACATTGAACTTTAATTTGCAAAATATGTTTCTTTTTCAATAGAAAAATAATTAATTTTTATATTTTTACTTACAAATTAATCATTCTCCTCTAAGATATTTCAAATCTTTATCCCATTCTACATTTAAAAAGTATTTTTTGTTTGAAAGAGGTTGTCATTTAAAAAATATAGGCTCTTTTGTAATAGACTCTTTTAGTGTGACGTCACATATTTAGGCAACCCGCAACAAATTATTATAGTTGAAATTGTACAGACCGAATCTNTAAGAACTATTTTTCAAATATTCGGCGATAATTTAAAGGTCAAGCAGGTGTTGAGCCAGCTTCATATTTTGAGGCAAGGTGTGGTACATCAAGCACTAGTTCCCCAGTGAAAATCATCTCCTTGGCTTGGGGATTACACCTCGAAAAAAATAAAAAACCGGATTTTTCAAAAATTGCCAACTTCATATTTTGGGGCAACGTGTCATACATCAAGCACTAGCTCTCCTGTGAAAATCATCCCCTTGGAGTGGGGATTACACCCGAAAAAAATTAAAAACCGGATTTTTCGAAAATTCAGCGATAATTTAAAGGCGAAGCAGGTAGTGTGCCAGCTTTATATTTTGGGGCAAGGTGTCATACATCAAGCACTAGTTCTCCTATGAAAATCATCCCCTTGGAGTGGGGATTACACCCTGAAAAAAATTAAAAACCGGATTTATCGAAAATTCAGCGATAATTTAAAGGCAAAGCAGGTCGTGTGCCAGCTTCATATTTTAGGGCAAGGTGTCATAGATCAAGCACTAGCGCTCCTGTGAAAATTATCCCCTTGGAGCGGGGATTACACCCCGAAAAAATTAAAAAACCGGATTTTTCAAAAATTCAGCGATAATTTGAAGGCGTAGCAGGTTGTGTGCCAGCTTCATATTTTGAGGCAAGGTGTCATACATCAAACACTAGCTCTCCTGTTAAAATCATCCCCTTGGAGTGGGGATTAGACCCCGAAAAAAATAAAAAACCGGATTTTTTAAAAATTCAGCGATAATTTGAAGGCGAAGCAGGTCGTGTGCCAGCTTCAAATTTTGGGGCAAGGTGTCATACATCAAACACTAGCTCTCCTGTGAAAATCATCCCCTTGGAGCGGGGATTACACCCGAAAAAAATAAAAAACCGGATTTTTCAAAAATTCAGCGATAATTTGAAGGCGAAGCAGGTCGTGTGCCAGCTTCATATTTTGGGGCAAGGTGTCATACATCAAACACTAGCTCTCCTGTGAAAATCATCCCCTTGGAGTGGGGATTAGACCCCGAAAAAAATTAAAAACTGGATTTTTCAAAAATTCAGCGATAATTTAAAGGCGAAGCAGGTAGTGTGCCAGCTTCATATTATAGGGCAAGGTGTCATACATCAAGCACTAGCTCTCCTGTGAAAATCATCCCCTTGGAGTGGGGATTACACCCCGAAAAAAATTAAAAACCGGATTTTTCAAAAATTCAGCGATAATTTAAAGGCGAAGCAGGTAGTGTGCCAGCTTTATATTTTGGGGCAAGGTGTCATACATCAAGCACTAGCTCTCCTGTAAAAATCATCCCCTTGCAGTGGAGATTAGACCCCGAAAAAAATGAAAAACCGGATTTTTCAAAAATTCAGCGATAATTTAAAGGCGAAGCAGGTCGTGTGCCAGCTTCATATTATAGGGCAAGGTGTCATACATCAAGCACTAGCTCTCCTGTAAAAATTATCCGCTTGGAGTGGAGATTAGACCCCGAAAAAAATTTAAAACTGGATTTTTCAAAAATTCAGCGATAATTTAAAGGCGAAGCAGGTAGTGTGCCAGCTTTATATTTTGGGGCAAGGTGTCATAGATCAAGCACTAGCTCTCCTGTGAAAATCATCCCCTTGGAGTGGGGATTACGCCCCGAAAAAAATTTAAAACCGGATTTTTCAAAAATTCAACAATAATTTAAAGGCGAAGCAGGTAGTGTGCCAGCTTCATATTTTGAGGCAATGTGTCATACATCAAGCACTAGCTCTCCTGTGAAAATCATCCCTTTGGGGTGGGGATTACACCCCGAAAAAAATTAAAAACCGAATTTTTCGAAAATTCAGCGATAATTTAAAGGCGAAGCAGGTAGTGTGCCAGCTTTATATTTTGGGGCAAGATGTCATTCATCAAGCACTAGCTCTTCTATGAAAATCATCCCCTTGGAGAGGGGATTACACCCCGAAAAAAATTAAAAACTGGATTTTTCAAAAATTCAGCGATAATTTAAAGGCGAAGCAGGTAGTGTGCCAGCTTNAACATTGAACTTTAATTTGCAAAATATGTTTCTTTTTCAATAGAAAAATAATTAATTTTTATATTTTTACTTACAAATTAATCATTCTCCTCTAAGATATTTCAAATCTTTATCCCATTCTACATTTAAAAAGTATTTTTTGTTTGAAAGAGGTTGTCATTTAAAAAATATAGGCTCTTTTGTAATAGACTCTTTTAGTGTGACGTCACATATTTAGGCAACCCGCCACAAATTATTATAGTTGAAATTGTACAGATCGACTCTGTTTACTATTTACATAGACACTATAAAAATTAACAACTTCAAATTAATTTATTTTTACAAGGATTTAAGAACAGCCAACACGTATTTCGTAAAATATATACACGAATGTACTTAAAACTTACAAGAAATGATATAAAAGAATATTCTTAAATTTCAATAAAGTAAAAATTTTACAATAGCCGTGTTATTCTTAATGCGCATGCTCGGGAAGAATAGCCTCATATGCAGGTGAGATCTTGTTGATTTGTCATCGCTGTCATCATTAGCATATTTTCTCTTCTTTTGTTTAATCTTGGCATTTTCTAGTTCTACCAAGTATTTTTATTGTTTTCCTTGGTGCTGTGTTGTTAGTCCATTGAAAAGTTACATTTGGGGTTGCAAAAGTCAGAGCACGCAATTTTATTTTTTGGATGTCAAGAGGGGGTTAGTGTAAAGTTAAATCCATATTTGTGGGATCGCAACCCTTGTGCGTCGGCCGCCATCTTGTAAAATGAGCTGCGAATGGTTTTTATACTACTACTTACTATATCGGGCAAACTATTCGTTGCACAGAAAATTTGTAAATACATTTTTTGTTGCAAATTAAATTCTCTAAAACTTTGCTTGGTGGTAGAACCAAAAATAACAAAGTTATTAACTAAAATAGATAAAAATTTGGGAACAAATTTTCTTTTTGTCGTTATAACTTTTTTTTCTGGTCATTTTACAAAAAAAAATACATCAGAGCATTTTGATAGAGCGGTTTTCAAGGAATAATTTTCATTACAAACCTTTTTCAAATTTTATTTATTTATTAGAATTTTACAGCGATGCGAAACTTTATATGGTGGCAATAAAGATGAAGATTCTCTTGACAGTCTTAGATATAAACGATTCGTCAAGTCAGTGACAAAGAATACATTTAATTTGTCTTCACTTCCTCCAACACAAGACACAGCCCGCTTGCACAGTCTCCGAGTCTATCATCAGGTCCAGTCATGGCTCGGGAATTACAACGACCCTCAAGACTGGGTCTGGAAAAAGTATGGACAAATATTAATGCCTGTTCAAAGTTCAAAACCTCCAGCACCCCCTGAGCTTCTAAAGTTGATATTCTGCCGATGCAAAGGAAACTGTGGAGCAATATGTGAATGTCGGAAGGCAGGCCCAAATGTTCTGCAGTGTGCCTGAATTGTTCTGGGGAGACATGCAGCAACATAATGGAGATATCAAAATTGATCGAGGAGAATGATTTTGAAGATGACGCCACTTCATTCTCCATCCTTCCTCAACAATTCAATATCGAAAGCTCAACCAGATCCTGAGTCGCAGCCTGGCCCATCAAAGAGACTGAGGACACAGTAGATTGGGAAATATATTTCGATATTTTTAATTACACTAATTATTATGTCAGCTAGAAAATGTCCGTGGATTCTGCCTACTAGGGATACGACGCAAAAAAAACGCGCCACCAGACTATACCTCGTAGGGGGTGGGGAAAAGAGTCAATAACTAATTAACAACATTGCAATGCCAATCATTAAAATGTTTCTTATAAAAATAATGGAAAGATGAGAGAAAACTATGCTATAATCATTCATACTAATGTACATATACTTACTAGTACTGGAGAATATAGTTTCGCATCGCTGTAAAACCCTAATAAATAAATAAAATTTGAAAAAAGTTTTTAATGAAAATTATTCCTTGACAACCTCTCTATCAAAATGCTCTGATGGATTTTTTTTGTAAAATGACCAGAAAAAGTTATAACGACCAAAAGAAAATTTGTTCCCAAATTTTTATCTATTTTCATTAATAACTTTGTTATTTTTGGTTCTACCACTAAAAGTTACAGGAACACAGTTGTAGAGAATTTAATTTGCAACAAAAAATGTATTTACAAGTTTTCTGTGCGATGAATAGTTTGCCCGATACAGTAAGGAGTAGTATAAAAACCATTCGCAGCCCTTTTTACAAGATGGCGGCCGAGACACAAGGGTTGCGACCCTACAAACATGGATTTAACTTTACACTAACCCCTTCTTGACATCCAAAAAATAAAATTGTGTGCTCGGGCTTTTCCACGCCCAAAAAAATGTAACATTTCAATGGACTATGTGTCAGACTGTTTATCGAGTGTTTTTTTCTTCAAGTGGTTTATTATAGACATACTCTTAACCAGAATCAAACTATTCTTGAATGATAACCTGTTGCGAGGCTACTTCGCTTACATGAAATTATCTTTGATGCGCATGCTCAGTAACATTGATATAATTTTAATTTATTAATTATTATAAGTCAATATTGTTTTATAAATTTAAAAATATAAATTATATAATTCTTTTAGTTTGTTACTTGAGGTTTGAAACTTCTTAAATATTTCTAATATTGCCAGAATATCGCAATATTTAAGGTCATGACAAAGAATACATTTTTTTGACACCTATGTCTAAAGTACACATGCAAGGTCGAAAATCGATTTAGTAAAAATACTGAGAAATTCTTTATTCCAATGTGTACTATGGGGTTGCCTATTATTTGGCGTATGTGACGTCACTTTCATTCTGAGATGATAATAATAATATCTCTACTCCTCATTCTAACTACGAGAATTAGCCTAGAAGTCGGAGACTTGTGCGGGAGAGGAGGCAGCATATTATTATTAAGCAGGCCGCATTTGCGCCCAGGAACGACTTATGTTGGTAGGCCCTAACCACCATTCAGTGCAGGAATGAGGGAAACCTGGAAAACCTCATTAATTAGGGGGGTGGTCAAATGCCAACCGGTGTCAATCTTTCACATTGACCCAAGCCTACATTCTACCACCCTACCATACCTGCACAGAGGGTGCCAATCCTCCGTACAAGCATAGTTAATCTACGGTCTACCGGCCGCGGGATTCGAAACCCGGGCAGATAGCACACATCGATTTAAGTACTGACGCCTTAAACCGCGCGGCTATCGACCGACTGCAATGAAAATATTGTTAATAAAACACAAATATTTTTCGTCGCTTTACTATTTTTTTTTTCAATAGGTAATTAAATATAAATTATAGATATATTAATTTACTTTCCAATGCTAACATAAACACAAAGTTTTTCATAGATTAATTTGTAGAAAAGCATAGAAATTCTGGCAAACGCTGCTAAATTAATTCTGTACTGTAATTCCTGCAAATTATTATAAACATGACAAATACTTACTATCATCCATAACAAATATAATGTGCTGGCAAAAAGTGAGACGTTAAATGTGAGTTCGGGAATATCACACGCCTGCTTTATGATATCAAAAAACGTTATCAATAACATTAATAACAGTTTCAATGAATACAATCTGTCAAATATATTCACTACATTTCTGAGCTGTTTATACGTTGTTCCCAATTCTCGTATACTTTGGGCGCACATATATTCATCCAAAGTTTTCAGTTTTAATGGTTTCCTAGGTGTTAACAACATCTCTTCCAAATAACGATTTAAATTCTTATACCTGCACTTCAAACAAAAGCTCAAAATGCTAATTAAAATATAATTTACCGCAACACTGAATACTGCAGCCGTATTTAAAACACTTAAGACCATTATCATTAAGCTGGTTCCAATTAAACCCCAATTGAAGAAGAGGAGAAGTACATTTCCACACAGGAATGTTAAAATCGCTGGAACCACCTTTAACAGTTTATTAGTGCGATAATCCTTAGACTTCAATTTCTCGTACAAATTTTCAAAACCAAGAAAAAACGTTCGCCACGTTCTTTCTCTGAACCATGTGTCATAGATAATAGACGTCATAAAAAAAATTATGACTATCGCGTGCAAGAAACTAAATATTTTTGTCGCGTTTAATCTTGAATCGAATTTCCCTTTTAATATTTCTTGTAGACTGTAATAATTCAGGCAGAAGAAAACATTTACAGTTAGGTAGAAAACACTACACATGATCTTATAGAATTTGTACCACCCTGATTGACTTATTAATTGGTTCTCCCAATTGTACCAAGGCGTGACGCCTATAAAATTCCCAATTTTGATTACAAAATGCATTAGCTTTATATCTTCCTTTAGATAAAAAGTAATCATCTTTGTATAAATACCACCTCTGATATGATAAAAGTTCGAATGAGAAATGAACAGCTTTTAAAGTAAATGTATTGTAGTCACAAAGTTAAATCGAAAAGCTTTTAAAATTATTAAGTAGGTGAGTAGGGGTAGGTACTTAGTTCACTTAAATTAAATGGATTTTTTTGCGACTAGATGGAATAGTAAGTATGTTAATGATAAGTAAAATCATTTTGTTTGGAAAAATGTATCTAATGCAGAGAAAATCTTTTAAATTCGATTAATAAGTCAAATTTGTTGTTAATTCAGCAAAAAGAGCGAATTCCCGAGCAGCTTTTGCCTGGCCCTGGTACAATTTATTTATAACGCTGTTTTGCACATCCTACTTTATTAGTTGTAAAGAGCAACTTAATTTCAACTTTACGAAATTTTTCTTTTTCGATACGTTTTTTTGGATTAATTAGAACCTATATCCACGATATTAGCTTCTAAAATTAATGTTTAGTAATTACTGTAGTTGCAAAAAACAAAATTAATTAACAAATACTGGAGGTAATTAATTTCGTTTCAAAGTTAGAGTCAATCAAATCGGCCTTTAGCACACATGTTGGTCATTGGATTAACCGCTTTTTGCGATAATAATGTGCTCTTTTCGAAAACTGATTTTTTCTCATTGGACTTTTATTTTACAGTTTGCAATTTAGTGAAACATAACTTTAGATACCTTAAAATTGTACAAATTGCCTACAATATCATAGTTATTTACTGTACTGTATAAGTGCTTTAAGTAGCATTTTATCCACGCAAGAATGTTTGAACTCGAGAACGTAGCTAGAGTGGTTAAAATGCAATTAAAACACAAATGCAATACGTTTTATCGATAATCACATCACAATCATATTTGTGGTCAGAATTATTGGAATTTAATAAAAAAATATTCGCACGACTTGTTATTATTGTTACTAGTACTCAATGGAACGTGGTAGGTTTTGTAATACCTACTGGTTGCTATGGTACGTTGTTTATTATCAATTATTTAATACAGTTCTATCCACAAAACATATAAGTAATACAAGAAGGTCGTTTTCATAATACCAAAATCGAAACACCACTGACATTAAAGGACAACAACTGGCTCCCTCATTGTGTCTGGCCGCTAGGATTTGCAATCCCGCAGTTTTTTTTTTCCAGCTGGAAATTTGCGGTAAATTCGCTTTTACAGCGTGATCCCGCTGTAATTCCCGCGAGAGATTTAAAAATATAATTATATATGAAAATAATAATGCTATTATTGTGAAATGTTTATATTTAATCAAATGAAATATAAATAATTATTAGTATTTAAAAATCAACAGATAAGCATTATCGTATTTGTTGCTGTTAAATTACTAAATTTATAAACATCTAGGTTAGGTTAGTAATTTAATCGTAGTAACAATCTCTAAAAAAATATTTACTAGATACCTCGATAATATATTGCCTACTGCCCTACTACAGAATATGACAGTTTAGAGAAAATTGCAAAGAGATATTAGGCATACTTCATTTGGCTGTCATTCATTTACTAATTAAAGTAATAACATGATTTTTTCAGTAACGGCAAACGAAAAACAAATATTTTTTAATGTATTTGAAGAATGTTAGAAAACATTGCAATTATTTAAAACAACGCATGTAAACACATACGAATTTAATTTGTTAAAAACATCGTATTTCAACGCTTCTGCTAGAGAAGAAAGTCGTATGTGGTCACATGCGGCGTTTATACTACATATGTACCTCTTAATGAAATACATGTACATAAGTCTGTTAAATGACACAATATTAGAAATTTAAAATGTACAAATTTTTAAATTTAAAGAAACAAAAACGATATTTTTGATATTTATAGATGGGTAATGTATAATGCGATATAGATTTCAAAAATGTAATTATCTCAATTTGTCACAAAACTGCATATACGGTCTTTTCCCGAAGTAGGACAGTATAGTATAATTAAAGTAACATACAAGAAGACACAACTATTAGTTACATATAAAATTTCACTTTGTAAACACTTTTTTCTCGAAAATAAACTTGTTAGCTATGAAGTGTCAAAGTGACAAAACGTTTTATTTCTGTAATACATAACAACCAAATAAAGATACAGTCCACTTCTAATCACAACGATTCATTTCATTATACAAGGCAAATCATATAATTATATTTACCCGAAAAGAGAAAATACAGCACATTTTATGGTCGCAGCCGAGCCGGATTCCTCAGGTCAGCTATTTTGATCTCAGCCTCAACCACCAAACAGCAGGAAGATTTGCACGAAACAGCAACGGTGCCGTAAACACACGGAGGCCACAGAACTGGTAGAAACCATCGGTTTTGCAAGCACGACAAGGAACAAGCACAACATATTCAAAGTGAGCCCTTTCCATATCATTCGTTCTCTATTGCATAAATACAGTGACGGCACGTTGTACAAACATTTAGCTATTTTTATTGTATATCTTTCGTATATTTTCACACATATTTTACCATGGCTAGTGAACAAACCTTGCGGTTGTTAAATGCCCAACGAGGATTTATTAAAGGACGACTTACTCGATTTTCAAATTTTGTCAACAATTTTCAAGAAAGTACTCATTCTCTCACAGAATTAAATACTCGTTTGCTAAAAGCTGACACTCTTTTAGACGAATTCATACAAGTTCAAAGTCAAATTGAGGCAACCATTGTAGAAAGTACTCCTGAACAAGAGCAACACAATCAAGATGAACAAAATCAATTTGAAGACAATTATTATAATGTTATTTGCAAAGCCAAGGAATTAATTCAGTCACTTTCTTTAAACTCTATTGCACAGCCTTCAAACCAAACGATGACTCAAACCTCTAACCAAACTGATAGTTTTAAATTGCCGATAATACCAATTCCAAAGTTTTCCGGAGATTATCGCGATTGGCCTAGATTTTACAACACATTTA
>NW_019416840.1:229763-230201 GCF_000390285.2 Anoplophora glabripennis
CTTTCCGCAGCTCCTTTAATTGTTTGTTATTGTTATCACGATTATTCTTTAAAATAAAGTTATATAGTCATTAACGTTATTGAAACTGACAGCTGCTATACAGCTCGTTGAGAAATGAGGTTAAGTTGGTCGCTATAAGCTACTCCCTACGTCCAATGTGTCAGAGCCAACTTCGACCACGTTTTTATTTGAACGCTCGTTATAATTAAAGTAACATACAAGGAGATACAACTATTAGTTACATATAAAATTTCACTTTGTAAACACTTTTTTCTCGAAAATAAACTTGTTAGCTATGAAGTGTCAAAGTGACGCAACGTTTTATTTCTGTAATACATAACATCCAAATAAAGATACAGTCCACTTCTAATCACAACGATTCATTTCATTATTCAAGGCAAATCATATAATTATATTTACCCGAAAAGAGAAAATACA
>NW_019416841.1:0-49384 GCF_000390285.2 Anoplophora glabripennis
AGAGGACCATCTTGCAATGATCAAGCGCCTACTCCAAAATCCCCCTACTTTGAATGCTTGTGTTTTCAGTTAGGATCAACGAAGAAGGATGAAATTTAGCTGAATAGGACAACTTTTTGTGCCACATCCAGTCGTGCAAATAAAAAAGCAATTGTAGTCATACCCAAATTGCAAATTGGTGCCAAAGTTGAGCAAAAAAATCAGTTCCTGAAATAATGACCATCACAATAACCACAATAATAAATCATAAATAACTTAAAGATGCGGCAATTTAAATCAGGCAATAATTTTCCCAATAGTAGTCTACATTAGTGTCTAGGTGCGCTTAATTTAAAAAATTCAGGAGGAAAGCAGAGGATGGCAAAAATGCCAAAAAAAAAATTTTATGCAAATTTTACCCTATCTTCAGCATAAAAAATCGGAATATGGGTCATCTTTAATTTTTTTTTTGTTTCATTTGAAAGACCGTTGTTTCCTGTACCAAATTTATTGTTTTTCATTTTGTGTCCGGGCTTTCTACATAAGTTGAGAAATGGCTCATGTTTTCAAGGTTACTCCTCGCATTCAATACGGTAAGAGATATGAAGTAGCTTAAATGGAGGCAAAATTGCATAATCATGGGGCCAACATTATGCCTCTAAAAAATCAAGGCTAACATGATTAGTTTTCGAAATATTTGAATAAAACCGATATTTTGGAAATCCGTTTTTGTTTCATTTCAGCTTTGTTTGAGGTGATACTGAAAAAAGAGCACTTTCTCATGGCAATTTTTTGCCCACTGTCGAATGGCATAATCAATTTTTATATGTAACGTTTCGTCTCTCCAGGACCATCATCAACCTCATTTTTTTAAATACGACCCTGAAAATTTTAATACATTTTTCGCAAGTCTTCATTACCTCCAATAGCCTCAGCCCGAACCAGATTTCAGACATTTTGTCTCAAAAAATTCATCTTCAATGTATTCGTTACAAATTTATCTACATTTTTTATTTATATTTCTATGTTTATTGAATAATATTTTATTGTAACGTGTGATGGTAATAGTTTAAATAACTAAGTGGATTTCACAGGGTCTAACGACACTTAAGAGTGTACGATAATCCAATAAACATAGAAATCTAAATAAAAAATTTTGGTAAATTTGGATCGAATACATTGAAGATGAATTTTTTTCGAGACAAAACGTCTCAATTTGGTTCGGACTGAGGTAGTACAGTATTAAGGGTCATGAAGGCTTGCAAAAAATGTAATAAAATTGCCAGGGTTATATTTAAAAAAATATAATAGTATTATTTTTTAAAATATAATATGTAATTTAATATTAAAACAGTTAACAGACGATTAGCATTGAAAAACAAGGATTATTTAGAAGATTAACGATAAATTAAAANCGGCTTTAAAAAATATTCATTCTTCGCAAAGTTATTAACGAAAAACCTTATAAAAAAATTGGACTATTTGTTTATACGCCTTTTTGTGGAGGTTAGCCTATGAAATTACAATTTCCAGTTGCATATCTTGAAAATATAAGTCAAGACGAAACAAATGAGCCCCCATAAGGCCCTTTATTATAACGCTAACAGCCGCAGTTTTGCAATTGAAAAAAAATGCTATTTCTAATAAACAAATGCAAAAGCTCGTAAACAAATAAATATTTTTTTACCAAATGTTCAGGGTTTCTTAAGGGTAACAAAATACAACTTTTACTGCAGTTGAGAGACGATTTATGCTCTTTTCTTCTATTTATATCAAATTCAAATTTCACTGTTTTTTTGCAATTATTTAAATTGTTAATGGATTTTAATTTAGTAGGTCTCAAATGAAGCGTTTTTTGAAAACCTATAAGTATAAACAAAAGCAAATAGTCCTGTTGGAGAACGCTTTTTAATACAGATAAAAAACTCCATTTTTGGTTAATTTTGACATTATAACCTTTGTTTAAACAATGATCTTGTTTTAAACCGATACTTTTTGGGAAATTTTATTTCTTTTTGCCTAAACTAACGATTAAACCAAGTTTCAATCTGAAACGAATTTTTTTACATTTTTTTTTTTTTTTCATTTACTGGGCTATTAGCAGTACATCTCTACAGATATAGTAACAAAAATCAAATCAACACTTAATTTTTACAAAATGTAGAATATATTGCGAGTCATCACCTTCTAATTAATCCAAACACTTTTTTTGCCATTGATTGATTACAGTTATCGTATCTTACACGCGTAATATACCGATAAAAAAATTCGAAATACTGATCTCTTATCTCACCTCATCTAACACAGTTCTAAATATAAAAGGACCGCAATTTTTTGCAAACCATCTTAGTTTCTCCAATAAATTCAGTCATGAAGGCAGCGGTACTGTGTATCTTCTTCTCTGTAGCAGCTTGGGCTTTTCCCAAGGTACGTAAGGATTATTTTCATTTCCACCCTTACTATTTTTTTAAATCTAGGGCCAAGATGAAGTACAGTACAACAGGATGTACGTCGACCCTTCAGTTGACGAACTTCCCATTGATCTACTGCCAAGGATAACCAACGGAGTAGAAGCTGCTCCACACTCGATTCCCTACCAAGCTTATTTGATCATCACAAGCTCCACCGGTAGCAGGTGGTTGTGCGGAGGCTCTCTGATATCTCCAACGCTTGTGCTGACAGCTGGTCACTGCGTGGATGAGTGAGTATGAGTTTAAACACTTCACCAGACCAACCGCCTTTTTTCTTCTAACACGTGCCTCTAGCTTCTATTTATTGGTTTTAGTGCCGTTTCGGCAGCGGTGTACCTTGGTGCTCATAATCTTCAGCAGTCAGAACCAACCAGAATTCTGGTAGAAGCCAAGAATTTGATTCGTCACAAAGATTACAACGAAGATAAAATTAGCGATGACATAGGACTTATTGTGTTTGATGATCCTGTGGAACTGAACGGGTCAATCGATGTAATAGCTTTGCCACGACGTGGAGAAACTGATGATTATGTTGGTATGCAACAAATTGTTAAAATTCAGTTCTTCTATGCATTCTATCTTGGTACATGGTACATTTATTTCTTTTAAGGCATTGAAGAACGAAGCAATCTATCTATTTCTTTTTTCTTCCAGGGGCAAATGCCAGAATGAGCGGTTGGGGCCTGGTATCTGGAGATGGAGAGACTTCACCGGTACTCCTGGAAGTGAACAGCACTGTGATCAGTAACCTCCAATGTGGCTCCGTCTACAGCATCGTCATTGACTCCCATGTGTGTACCTCAGGAATTGGGGGGGTAGGATCTTGCCGTGGAGATTCTGGTGGTCCTTTGGTTTATAACAACGCCCTCATCGGGATCGTCTCCTACGGGGCCAAAGGTTGTCTCCCTGGTTACCCCTCTGCCTTTACTAGGGTTACCAGCTACCTTGACTGGATCGAGGAGAATAGTGACTTGAGATTTTAACTTATATTAATGTATTGATTAAATAAAAATCTTTTAATATTTTTATATATTTTTGCTCAAGAACTTAACTTAAATAAAGATAACCTAAAAAAATGGCAGAACAGAAAAAATAAAAACTTTTCTCTTTTTTGAAATTCGATTTAGTGTTAGGAAATTTGAGTTCCTGAATCATTAAATTTATTATTACACAACAGTGTAATATATTATACAGGGTGTTATTTAAGTACGTGGCCAAACATTAACGAGTGATTTTAAGACGAAAAGTTTATATAAACATAGGTCCGGTAATACTTCATTTTCAAGATACAGCTGTCAAACTTTTTCAAAAAACCGCTATTTCCTAAAAATATTAATCCTTTAGCCGATTTTGTTGAAATTGGGCAGTGTTATTTATGGTAGAAAGAGGCTAACTTAGCCCTAACTAGATTAAAATTATTGAATCAGTGGCGTCGTGGGGAGCACCTTAACAAATATTTTTGGCAAAAAAAGTGCGCCACTGGACTTTTTTAAAACTTTTATAATTTTTTTCGCATTAAGCAACTAAAAATATAACTTGTCCCTTGAATATATCAATAGTCTATTCTAGTTTTAGACATTGTTATAAAAATTAATGCTAGGTAAATAAAATATTTGTGCCTTATTAGTTTTAAAAAGTCAGTGGCGCACATTTTTTTTGTCAAAAATATTGGTTAAAGTGCCCTCAGGATACCGTACGTATTTATATTATAAAGGGTGTTATTTAAATACGTGGTCAAACGTTAAATGGGACAACATAATAAAACATTAAAACTATCAAAAAATATTGTTATTTTTTCCATATCAATAGTCTATTCTAGTCTTAGACATTGTTATAAAAATTAATATTAGGTAAAAAAAATTTTGTGCCTTATTAATTAATATATATTTTTTTGTTGTCCATGCAATAAAAAGATTTTTATTTTTTTTTCTCCAAAAAGGAAGCAAGATATGAAAAAATTAAAGAGACAAAAAAGTTGTATTTTTAGTTGCTTAATGCGAAAAAAATTATAAAAATTTTAAAAAAGTCAGTGGAGAAAAATTTTTTTTTCAAAAATATTGGTTAAGGTGTCCCCAGGGTTGACAGTGGACTTAATAAATTTTTTAATCTGGTCAGGGTAAATTAGCCCCTTTCTACCATAAACAACACTGCCAAATTTCAACAAAATTCAGGAAACAAAAAAGTTGTATTTTTAGTTGCTTAATGCGAAAAAATTATAAAAATTTTAAAAAAGTCAGTGGAGACATTTTTTTTTCAAAAATATTAGTTAAGGTGCTCCCCAGGATGCCACTGGACTTAATAATTTTAATCTAGTTAGGGCTAAATTAGCCCCTTTCTACCATAAATTACACTACCAAATTTCAACAAAATCGGCTAGAGGATTATTAAGTTTACGAAATAACCATTTTTAAAAAAAATTTACCGGATCTATGTTTATATAAACTTTTTGTCTTAGAATCACTCTAAGAATCACTCCTTGAAATTTGGTAACGTACTTAAATAACATCCTGTATTGATACATTCATATACAACGGTTAAGAATAAAAAATGTTTAAATTGCGTTTGTATGTAATGCAATTTTATTTATCTGTTACATCAGCAGACGAATGAGAGGAGAAACGTGTTTCATTAAAAACAAACGAATAGACGGATAATAGTAATCTGATCTAATCATTATCAGTTCAATTCATTTGAAACATTTGTCGAGGATAACATTATAATGAATGTAAGTATATTAATATTTGCACATCCACTTAATACCACGCTTTTGATTAACGATTTATTTTCGTAGTAATAAAAAATATATCTGTAATGTCTTAAGAGATAAAAATACTTTAATCTAAGGTCTTTTTCTCAACTTAGTTCTCTAAGTTATAGAATAAAGCAGTTACTGGATAAGAAAGGTGTCCTACACCTTTTTAACCACGTACTTAATACATTAAAAGGAACAAGTTTTGCCAACTACATTTTCTCGAAAACAGAAAGTTTTGTCCCATTAAAATAACGCTAACGAGCTTTAATTAGCACTAATTTCCATTTTTTATTATTATTTCTGTTTACTCAACTAACCATGTCGGGTAATAAAAGTTTACGTAAGCAGTAGTAGCAGCATTAGTAGGTTGTGGGCTGCCTCAGCCTGACAAATAGCTCATAAGTGGGCTCTTTTAGTCTGACTCTGACCTTTCTCGAACCTTCCTGACGCCTTGACGAACGCCAGGATTGTAAACCATGGCAGGTCCCTCACCTCATCCCCTTACATCCTCCCGAAATCTGTGAAATGTCCCAAAAGATGGATAGGAGTATCCCCTTCTCCACATTTCAGACATGAATTCAAGGCTCAGCAGCCGTCTCGTCTTAGATCTACTAGGCCCATATATGAAGCTATGAACCTGCCTACATCCTCTGTTCATCCTCCAATTTTGACCTAATGTTTGTTAGGCCCATTTATTAAGGACCCGTTAATGCTACCTTGTGTAATTCTGAGTACTGGTTCAGGTCATTGACCAGCGAACTGATCTGCCCTCTCGTTGCCAGGGATACCTATATGAACCGGAACCCAACCTCTCTTCATCTGGCCCATAACCCCAGGGCGTCTCAACACTCCTGAACGGATAAAAATTTTCTCTTCTACACAGTCCCTTACCCCCTCCTTACTTGTCACCATCAAAATAGCGAAAACCTCTGCTAATACTGTGGTATACATAGGTACCCAATAAAAAGTTTTCCTGGATACCACCTTCTTTCAGGTATATTCCTGCTCCTGAATACTCACCCAAGATCCCAGGGGGACATATCATCCATCTGCTTCCACTGCTCATACTTCCTAACCTCAGCCAATCCTCTGCTGCAACCCCCATATTTATTGTAAACAAATAAAAGTTATTTCTTTTGATGAGTTAAAATGTTGGCTGTTAATTTGTGCTAATGATGATTTTACCTTAAAATAAGATATTAAGAAGATAGACAAAAAGCATTAAGATATTATTAAGAAGATAAGATATTTAAGAGAAACCAATCTCAAAATTTTGAACGACGTATACCCTCAGAAGAGTGTATTTTTAGAAATCGACTTAACACTGTTCAACCATTTGGTAATCCTCATACCGAACTTTTAATTAATTGATTGATAACCACTTCACAGCCGTCTTAATAAATAAACATACTTGGAATATTTTGATAACACTACAAAATAGAAAAATCTTATCTACTCGAAATATTGCAAATATAAAAGGACCTGGTATTTTTAATTAATTTTATTTCACTGAACGTATCCAAGTATGAAGGTGGTAGTACTGTTCTTCCTTGCTGGTGCGTTGGCTTTGCCAGCGGTAAGTAAAATTATTAATTCCATGTGTTGCAAATATGCGAATAACGATTCCTAATACTTCTTCACTATAGGATCTTGATGAGGCAGAGTTTAAAGCTATGTCTGTTGACCCAACATTTAACAAACTTCCTCCAGATTTGTCGTCAAGGATAACCAATGGAGTAGAAGCTTCACCTCATTCAATTCCCTACCAGGCCTACTTAATTGTTTCGGGTTCAAATAAGAGTTGGTTGTGTGGTGGATCCTTAATATCTCCAAAGCATATCCTTACTGCAGGCCATTGCGTTGATGGGTAAGCTTAAGACCGTTTATGCAATAACGAAACATTTTCCCATCTCATTACTTCCAAATTCTAATTTATACCTAGTTACCAATATTTTCCCTCAAAAGACTTATATTCAAATCATCTATTTCTTTATTATACACCAAATTCTTGAACCTTTTAACCCAAGTAGCTTATCAAACTGATAGTAACTAACAAAAGAGCATAGTACATTTAATCTACAGTTTTCTTTTGTTTTAGTGGCATCTCAGCAACTGTATACTTGGGTAGTCACAATCTTCATGAAACCGAATCCACCAGGGTCATCGTACAAAGTCGGCACCTCATACGTCACGAAAATTACAACAAGTCAGACATCAGCAATGACATCGGAGTGATTGAGTTGGAAACAGAAGTGGAACTCAACGAAAACATCAAGGTTATAAGCTTGCCTTCTCGTGATGTAACAGAAGACTATGTAGGTAAGTTGGTGTATAAACTATTTGGTGGTTATGGGAGTACCATTAAAGTGTTCTATCTCTAGGTGCAAATGTGAAACTAAGCGGATGGGGCCGTGTGGCTGGTGACCAGGCAACCTCAGCGGTCCTGCTGGAAGTAAACAGCACGGTTATTAGTAACACGCAGTGCAGGCAAGTGTATTCCATCGTCATAGATTCTATGCTGTGCATCTCTGGAACTGGAGGAGTGGGGTCTTGCAAGGGAGATTCTGGTGGTCCTTTAGTATACGACAACGTTCAGATCGGTGTCGTTTCCTACGGAGCTACAGGTTGTGCTGTTGGTTATCCTTCTGGCTTCTCCAGAGTTACCAGCTTCCTGGACTGGATTGAGGAGAAAACCGGATTGAGTTTATAACTTGTCATAGAATAGCTCTGATAAAATAAACTTATTTATTATTATTCGTACTGTTGTTTTCATTACGACTACTTTATTTTTACCTCGATTTTCCATTGGAGCAAACCATTTAGTACATGTTATTACCAGATCAATTTTAAGGCTGCTACATTCCTTACTAGTCTTTCATTTTAATACTTTTATCTTCTTCAAGAAGTCAATCAACTTTCTATGAAGCAAATCTAATTTACAAAATTTCTAAGTAAAATCGAGAAAATGTATAAAGCTTTAATTGTCCTTCTCTAATACTAAGGCTATCAACTATTATCTAAATAGCTTTGCTTTTACTTTTCCCTAATAGTTTCTTCAAATGTTTCCTGATCCTTTAACGTATGTATTCAATGACAACTAAAAAGAAATATAAGTGATATGTAAATGCTACATCTACAAATGGTCACTTCTGCTCAATGTCTAGGTCTTCAAATGGCCAAGCTGACAGAGAGCGATCTGCTATTTCAAAGGTACTAGGAAAGCAAACCCTGTGCTGCTACTAGGCAAAACAATATTCAAAGTGATGATGTTGCAAGAACTAACTACTCTACGGACCAATACCCCAATCAGTATTAACATAAACCAGTAATATTTAGTAAACAGTCGGGCGAATTTCTTAGATCTCATCAGTATACCGTAGGTGAGACAATCAAGGAATAATCTAGCTCCATATCTATAGTTAAGACACCAAAGGTCGCTGATAGAAACAAATAATATGTATATGTCGGGTGGCTACGGCTGACGAACGATCGCAGCTGTCTACTAGGTATTGCATGTATAATTCAATGCTGATTGGGACATTAGCCAGCAATAGTTGCTTGCTGCAATATCATCAGGTAAAAAAATATATCTAAATTGTATTCCAATTCTTCGGACTCGATTTATTGCTACTAAATGTTCGGAAATAGCATTTTTGCGAAAAGAAACAATTTAGCTTTTTTTCATGATGATTCATTGTGATTCATTGTACATGGAATCTTTGGAATAGTTTTAATCATTTATTATTGTACGTAAATATATAGATTAGAGAATTAAATAGATATTTATTGTTTATTTAAAAAAGCAAACTCAAAGGTTTAACATATTTTTAACTCGTATGACGTTAATACAACCATTATTATTTTTAATCCTACCTTCAAAGATTTTTTGGTATCAGCTAAAGATTTGTTGAGAAATACAAAATGTCGCAGACATATCAACAGATCTATGATTGATGGCAATTATCATGCCCATTTTTGACTAAAAACTCAAAATAGCCCTCCTTATCTGACTCATTAAATAGTACTCTAAATATAAAAGCGAAGCAATGTCTGTCTATTTAGTTTGCTGGATATACTCAAACATGCAGGCGACGGTCTTGTGCATCTTCTTCTTGGCAACAGCTTGGGCTATACCCAAGGCAAGTACATCCTTCCTTTTTATTGTATTTTATACTAATTGTTTTGTTACAGAGTGACTTTGAGGCAGAATTCAACAGGCTCTATGTGGATCCACTAATTGATCAAATTCCTGAGGATGTGTCATCAAGAATAACCCAAGGCGTAGAAGCTGTCCCACATTCCATTCCATTCCAAGCTTACTTAAGCATCTCAACCAATTCTAAGACGTCGTTGTGTGGCGGATCCCTCATTTCTCCAAAACACATCCTGACAGCTGCCCATTGCATAGAAGGGTAAGTCAAAAAGATTTCTAACCAATACCTGTTTCAACAATTATTGTTAAAAACAGAGCCATTTTTACAATTTTGATTTCAGCGCCGTTACAGCAACCATGTATCTGGGTGCCCACAATTTACTAGAACCTGATAACTGCAGGATTACCTTGAAAAGCAAGACCTTCATCCTCCACGAAAACTTTGACAAATCAACAATCAACAACGACATTGGAATCATCGTGTTGGACCAAGCTGTTGTACTCAACGATTGTGTCAATGTTGCAACACTTCCGTCTCACGATGTTACCGACGTTTTCGAAGGTACAGTCAGTTCTAGAACATTAAATTTATTAGTTTCTTTTTGTCTACAAAGACTTCATCTCTTCTAAAGCTGTTGCAAAAGGTGGCAACTCTAGGATAATGTTCCCTATATATCCCTAGAGAAGAAACACTGTTAAAGACACATCCCATCAGCTTTATTGTTGTCCACATGTCATTTCTATTTATTCAATACCATCATTTATTTGTACGTGTTTGTATTTTTCAGGTGCGAATGCAAGAGTAAGCGGATGGGGTCGCACCACTGGTGACGGCTCGACCTCTCCAGTCCTACTCCAGGTGAACAGCACTATTATGAGCAACTTCCAATGCAGATACATCTTCGCCACCGTCAAGGACACCCAACTGTGTCTCTCAGGGACTGGAGGAGTGGGCTCCTGCAAGGGAGATTCTGGTGGCCCTTTGGTGCATGGCGATATGCTGATCGGTCTCGTCTCCTACGGAGCTTCAGGTTGTCGGTCTGGATATCCCTCTGGCTTCACCAGGATCACCAGCTACTTGAGCTGGATCGAAGAAAAAACCGGTTTGAAGTTGTAGAGTTGCCCGAAAATTTGTACGCACGATTTTAATAAAATTAATGAATTTTGTTTATTTTTGTTTTATTTTGGGACTCATGGTATGTTCCTAAGTATATTCCTGTATTTTAGGTAATTGTATGTGCAGTTCTTTCATTAGTCTCAAAAAGCGTATAATTTTAGTTGATTACTAATTTTTGGAATTATTTTGAAACAACTCAGTAACTTTAAGGTAAAATAAAAAAGGGTTAATTGAATGTTATAACTTTATTAGTGATGTACATGATTTGGTACGTTTTCTGAAGAACATGAATATTGGAAAATCTAAATATAGGTACTATTTTTCACATTTATAAATATAGAGGCACTTTAAGAGCCAATTGTTTGAATAGTTTCAGACAAAAAAAGGTTATATAAGCATGAAATTAAAAAAAAATCGTCTTTACTAAAATACCTTTAACAACCTTTTACGAAGAATGAAGAAACTAAACTAATAATAATAATAATCATAAGTAAAAATCTACTGTTTCTACTTTAGTTAGACAAATCATTAGCCTAAGTTTAATCATTCTGCGCCAAATATCTTCAGAAATATTTTAGGATATTTTTTTAATTCCTACATCTCAAATATTACCGATTTGGGCCCCCATGTTCATAGAACTTTCTAGATTTAAATCATTCAGAGATTTGCTCCTTAAAGTTTGTTGGATTAAGAATTAAAATAGATTAGTTTTAGCAAATGTTATCACTACTAAATCTACCAAAAAAAATTACAGCAAAGTAGGATTTAAAGGGATTATAACGTATTTGCAAATATTTTTTTAAATTCAGGGCAATCGCAGATGTATTTTTCCATGTTACATCATAAACTGATTAGAAAAAATTAAAATAATCCGATAAATTTGATTGTCTCAAGTACTTCAAAAGATTAGAATAACATTATTAATTCGATTTAATACCCCAAGATTATAGTATGTTACGGGATTAAGAAGGTACCACGATGTTGCTCAAAATAAAAATATTTGTACCAATCTTCGTGCTTTGTTCATTACCACTGTTTGGACAGGTAACTAATATATTTATTTCATTGGTACTAGATATGTTTACTAATCGCATGCAGGCTATAAAGTAGTGATACACCGCTCCTTCCCCCATACAAATTATAAGTACGTTTTATTTCTCAGTCAAACAATCTGCCGGGGACACGAATCATTGGAGGAGAGGAAGTGCCACCACATTCAGAACCGTTCCAAGTGTTCCTTAACTTCACCGGAAGTGACAATACAGCTTGGATCTGCGCAGGATCGCTCATCACTGCCAGTTACGTCCTGACAGCCGCCCGCTGCGGCTATGGGTAAATATAGTGTCATTTCACTTCAAATAGCGATAGCAATAATATTTGTAGGGCTACTTTCGTGGAGGTTATACTGGGTGTTCATAATATCAGCGAGATCGAAACGACCCAAATAAAACTACAAAGCGAAAGCATCACACTGCATGAAAATTTCAAAGAAGACGTATCCGCGTACGTCTCCGAAAACGACATTGCAGTGATAGCGCTAGAAGAGTCTGTTACCCTTACCGATTCCATCCAGTTGGTGAAGCTACCATCTGGCGACGAACCGGAAGAAACTTACGTTAACAAAACCGGTAAAGTAAGCGGATGGGGACAGACAGACGCCTACAACAGCAGCAGTTTGTCCTCTGTGTTGCTGTCGCTAGAAAACACTATCATAAGTAATGAGGAATGCACCCTAGTATATAACGACTTGAAAAATTACGATATCTGCATGAAGACAGTCGAAGGGGAGTCGCCTTGTGTTGGGGATTATGGATCGCCGTTGGTAGTGGATCAAGTTCAGGTCGGTATAGCGTCCCAGAATGTCATGTACTGCATTCCTGGGTATCCTTTCGTATTCACAAGAGTTTCCAGCTTCCTAGACTGGATCAAAGTGAATACTGATTTGGTAGATAACAATGATGTCACAACTACGTCCTAACATGTTTTTCTAATAACGTCTAAATAAAAATATCTGCATTTTGTTTTCTTACTGCTTTAATGTCCTAGATGTAGCTACTGTTTGGATTACCATGAAGGTACCGTAATGGAGTTGATGATATCGATGATAATCCTCTCAATTTCACTTACCATCTATTTCCAATCCTGTGGAATGTAAGAATATAAGGCATGTTGCAATATAGCCAGTTCTATATAACTTTTTAGAAATAGATGATCAGCTTCGAGTATATCTTAATAATAATTAGTTGTTTAAGTCGTTTGTTAAAGAGCACATATGATATTATTACTGAAGCAGCTACAGTAAAAGTTACTGCACTTGTTTTCTTAGATTTCTGCAAAGCATTCGATATATTCTTTGCCACTTTGCATTCTGTGAGTCTTGCAGATCAATCCATACTTTTTAATTATTATTTATGTGATCGGAATGCCCCAAAGTTCTATTTTAGGACCCCCTCTCTATACATTATGTTTTGCAGTCATTTCTATGCGGATGACACACGATTGTATTTTTCATCTTCTGTTTCTGAGGTAAATAATGCTTGTCAGAAAATAAATACTGCTATATAGCTCCAACAACCGACCCCCATTCTACTAGTATGATAGGTAGTGATGGCCGAAAAATGTCTTTTTTAATGTCTCTAGGGCCAGATAAGGAATATTCCGTTGATTTTGGGCCAAACGAATCCAAAGCCTACCTTCCCATACCCATCCCCATAATTCTAATCACGTCCAACTATTGTGGCAGGTAGGCAAGCCAGAAAACTGCTGAAAATACTGAAGCTCCATCAGGCAAAAGCAAACTGAAACTCGAACAGGGAAACTTTGGGCCAAAATCAACTGAATATTACTTGTCTGTTCTAGAGATGTGTAAAGAGTCATTTTTGTGGCACCACTGCCTATCATATTAGTTGGATATTTGTAGGGGTAGCTGAATTGGATCCGTTTAGTCCAAAACAATCGAATATTGCTTGTCTAGCTGTAAGGATGTGTAAAAAGTTATTTTTCTACCATTACTGTACGTCATAGTTGTTAGATGTGGGTAGGTTATTGGGGTATGTAGGACAGTGGATGGCGAGGAATGGATTTTGTTTGTCTGGCCCCAAGCTATAAAAATCACGCAGTTGAAATAAATTCTTGAAGTACCTTTCAGTGTGAAATTATTGCTTTTTTATGGCCCAGTTTAAAGGTGTACAATTTGTATCTATTTGTACTACAGTAATGTAATGACTGTCTTTTATTATGGAAATAGAATCTGTAACAAAAGCCGGGACGCGTAGTCATTTATTTATTAGTTCTCGGAACGGATGGGCCAAAAAATAAAGTATTTTCTTCAACACAAATAATCGCGCCATTATTCTATGGCTAGAAATTGGCCTCAATGATTTGGGATCGAGGGGGATTATCCCTCTTTATCCTGCCTCATCTCGTGACAAATAATCGAGAGTTGGTAAAGTCGTCCTTCGGAGAAATTTACTAATGTTTTTAACAAGTTCACTTAGAGTCGGGGTTATGCGACAGTCATCTGTTGCGTCTGGGAGGCACCAACGTAGAAACCCATATTTTTAATAACGCGCGAAATCACGAGAAGAGCGTAGAGGTTCCAAAGTAGAATTAAATAAAATTGTAAAATTGATAAGGATTGGAAAAGAAAGATATATGATAAGCTGGTTTTTTGACGGATTTTCCAAGCTATAAGAGTAGATTAAATGAGATCGACTAGTCCGTACCGTATTTGCTACACGGAGTCGCTAGAGGAAGGCTAGGGTTACTTGTAAGTCACATAATTATTTATATAAATGTAAATTCAATCCATTAGAAAATTATTAACATGGCATAGTTATGCCAAAGCATCCCGACATTCAGGGTTCCCGCCAATAAGATGAGAACATAAACTTCTGAACCCAAGAAATGGGCGTGTCGAAGCGAAATGTCGAATTCGGGAAAGATCTCGAAAAAGTCAGTTCTCCCTTGAGTTTCACATTGAGCAGTCGACTTAGTTTTAGAGTCTCGGGCTAGTTAATTAAAATTAATAATGGATAAAGTTTTTCCAAATTTTGTTAGGGAGCGCGCATTCCCTGAATCTCGGTACGCTGTCGCGTGTAAATAAATTAACTAATAATGTTGTTCGAGCCGTTGTGTTGTTATTTTGTTTGTTTTGTTTATTGTTATTAAAACCTTTCCTGGAAGTTTTGGTGTTTCCTTTTGTTTCTCTCAACTTCAGTGTCACCCTGTATAGCCAGCCACTGAATTACATTCTACGTAAGCAATAGAGGGTAAGTGCCTGAAGTTCATTCTCTGAACATACAACATTTCTAAGTTCCAACGTATTAATTAAAGTATTATGATAATTATAAACTCTCTTTCGAGAATTAAATAGTGAACTCTTGTGAAATCCAGACTCGTTATGATACTGGTCAGAACGATAGATAGATAGATAGATAAAGAAATAACCCCTCAGGTTACAGATCTTAAGGAATTTATCTGTTTGATGCATAGTCCTTGTAAGTCTATTATTTCTCTTTCTCCTTCTTTTCTACTCAATGCTGTTCTTTCTTTACCTGAGTTCGGGGGTAGATTCCTATTTTACTTTAATTATGTTAATTGTTATTATTTTTATTACTATTATTATTATTAATTTTTGATAGGGAAAATTTCACCAACTTATCTCATAATATCTATTATTGATGATCATAGACTGTCTCAAAACGCCCCTCGCCCTCATTTAGGGCGGCGATAAATTAATATGGCCCCCCCGACCACACTTTCTGCGAACAATGTTTTGAATTTATAATCGGCCGTTATATTGGAGTTGTATTGTGGCGGCAACAATATCCGATACCGCCCATTGTTCCAGCAAATACAAAGGACTCGGGTGAAATATAATAAGGGGATGCACAGGATGCATGGCCATGATATTGGTTCCGATTCTCCGGGTCGGGCCAGCTGCGAGTTGTGCCCATTGTGGGGTATAAACATTATTCTTCGATTATTCGCTCCGCGGACGACAAAGTAATCTAAAGTAAATATTGAGATATCGACGTGGGTATAGAAATATTTTTTAACGACGATCTGCCGACGACAACGTCTCTGCAAATAAGCCGTTCGGGAATTTGTGGGGTTGAAGGTTTTTCTTTTATTGGGGCGCATCGAAGTATCGAAATACAAATAATGTATTGATGGTTGTTGGTTTTGTAACATGGAAAAAAAATTTCTAATATTAGCACAAATAAACAACAGTTATTTTAGATTTTTAGTTGAAATATTGTTTTCTATATTTTTAATACAGATTGGGGCAGTTTCAATGTAAAGTTCGCTTAAAGTTTAACAGAATTAACATTCTGCATATAACGATAAGGAATCATTCTGTCGCAAATTAAGACTTATCCACTTAATGAAACATAAAAAAACATAATCGCACGTAATGAATCCTTTGAACGTCAGTAGGAAAATGCACAGAGAGGAAGCAAGAAAATCTGGCATCGCCTGCACCTGGAGCGGGCGTTATCCTGCAGATTTACGCCGTACTCACTCGCGTTCATCGCGGTGATATACTTCGCGTAATCTCCGCCGCTGGTAAAAATAGAAAGTAGCGAGTAATAAGCAGAGCACGGAAAGTGGTACACATGATTCATCTTTAAAATCAGAAATCATAAACGAGGAGAGAAACATGTGTACAAGAACTGTTATTAAAACGTAATCTTGGACTTTATAAATTGTAGAAAATGAATTTTATTTGTTGAAAACATAGGAAAATATTTCATTTATTATAATACTTTTAGCAATAAGGATACTTCGTCTTATTAGACTACAAGCCCATCGAAAATTTTCAAGGGGTTATTTGACCCAGCATGAATTACTTATAAATCAATACTACCACATATAACAATAACTTTAGAAACTATGCCGTTGGTACAGGTGAGTACACAGGTAAGCTAAACCTGCCCACCATAAGCATGTGGAATCGATGCCGCACATTTTTTAATGACTTGAAACAATGGGGGCTAAAATAGAGGGTTGCGCCCTGCATTTCCCTGTATCAGCAGATGCGTACGGCGTCATTAAGAAAGTTATCTACGTATCAATCTCAAACTTCCTCTGTAAATGCCGTACTGTAGTAAATCACCAAAAACCGGGCCAAAATTTTCAGAAAATCAAAAATTTTCCTAAGCTTCCGGTATTGCTATTTTTGTACGGCATTAGTCGAGGTTCATTTTTTTTGTATAACCTATACACTTTAGAAATGTCGTACAAAAATGTTTTGCCGAAAACCACCCCCCTTGGTGGACAGGTTTAGCTTACCTGTGTACTCACCTGTACCAACAAGAATTGACGGTATAGTTTCTAAAGTTATTGTTATATGTGGTAGTATTGATTTATAAGTAATTCATGCTGTCAAATGACCCCTTGAAAATCTCCAGTGGGCTTGTAGTCTATATGTGGTAACACTGTGTTACAATATGTATTTTCATCTGTGCGTACATTTAATTTATTATTGCTATCGCCTTTCGTCATCATTATTTCGGGGATTACGTCCAATATGTGAAACCAAGAATTTTTACCAAGTTCCTAGTGTATTTACCTACGGGTTGAGTTGCGGAGTACTGGCCAAGTTCCAGTCCTGGTTAGTGAACTGCAAGGCTCCACCAGAGTTGACGTTCAGTCGCCTTCCTTGATGAGTCCGCACAAGTCCTGTAACGAAGTTCGGCTCAGTTTGGACAATTCAACTCTTTGCGTTTTGCACATATTTGGATTTTAGTCGCCTGGAATGGGTTGGAAACTTGTAATCGGATGTTATACTGGTATTTACATTTTTCGGGTTTCGTGAGAAGTTTTTTTTTTATTTTTCGATAATCGAAACTGGAGAGATTTTCTGGGCGTCCAGAGTATTATCATCGGCGATCAGCCATCGCCGATAATAACGAGGGTCGTTTGGGCCTCCTCGGATATAAACGCACAAACATTTTACCGATTAGTATGATTTTTGTCAGTAACTAAATTTGCTTAACAGATCATTTTAATGTAATATACACCAACATAGTGAAGCGGCACGTATTTCAAGCGTGCTTAGTGCAACTAGATTCATCGTCCGCCACCTAAGGATTGATTCTATAGTTGTGTACCGCAGTCCTTGCCCTAATAATAAGGCATCTCCGGCCGTAGCCGAACTTAAAGAAGTCGTAATGAAGGAGCGCAACGACATGTTTTAAGGGGGACGTAAGATGCAATTTATCCGGTAGTACACATTCCCCGGAAGTTTTCATTCCGTGAGATTGCGTTCGCGGGATATTGCACCTGCGGGAATCTTGAAATGGGGCTTAGACATTACGGCATTACCTCAGTTACCGGCGCTGGCCCGCCGTTTCCACTTTTATTTCTCAACAGATTTCCTTAAAATCCTGCCAAGACGAACTAGCCACACGACTATTTTTTATGCATTTTAAATATCTCACGAAAAAAAAACTGTTAAAAATTCATATAAGAGCAATGTTGAGTATAATATAAAAAATTGTGTTAATAAGTATTTATTATTAACAATTTTCTAAGACTCTACATTTTGTAGATTTTGCTCCCATTCTATTGCATGCAGAATTTTAATGGTTGTAAATTTTGTAGTAACGAAAAAAATAAATGCCACAGGCTATCACACAAACAAATTTAAAACCAATGACATATTATGCAATGACTATAAAAAATCATTAATTACATTTTATACTGAATTTTACTTAATTTGGTTGCACAAAACTAACTTTTATAAGATGCTACAAACATTTTTATTGCGCATGATTTCAATTTAAAGGTCCATCAGTTCTAACAAGGTGTACATCTACTTTGCAATTAATACAATTGTCAACAGAATTCTAGATAACTCATAATTTCTGCATATAATTAGCAGTATGAGTTGCATCCTTAGCTGCTCTCTGCTTATACAGGTCCGTCACGGTGACGGCCCATTAGAATTATTTCAGAGACTACTTCGATTTGAATTTTGAAAATATGGGATACCGGGTTTTCGGGCATGCCCTTCTCAACTAAAATAATGGCGTTCATGTACCTACCACTTCCGGTTATACCGGAAGTCGCCATCAACTTGCTTATTTTAAAGGGAACACCCTATATATTATTGCAATTTTGGATTTTACGTGTTATATTAGGTGGACTTTTATGAAGTTTCTCTATTCCGAAAATTAACCGTTTTCGAGATATTTAATTTATTTTTTTTTTCAAAAAAATGGAGAGAAACAGTGACTAGCTTCAAACCATGTGTATTCTATAGTAAGAAAGATAAAGCAACAATATAGGGGGGATAGCTAGACCCCTAAGCTTCCCATCCATACTTTCAAAGTGGCTTAATGGCATACAGGGTGCTAGAAATTTAATGCCGAGTTTAGTTAACTTCAAACCTACCTGTCGTTTTTTTTTAATGGAACACGCTGTATGTTTTTCTATATTCTGATACACAATTTTATTCTCTTTGGAACGGTATAAGAGTTCCCTATACCTATCTTTTCTAGTTTTTAAGTTATCTACTATTTCTTGTGTAGTCACCTAAAATCATGTAATTTCTTGCGAGGGTAGCTGTGGAATTTTTAGCAAAACTTCAAACCAAACAACTAAACTGTCAATTTGTTGTTAGTCTCTTGCAGTGACAGTTTAATTTAGTGTTTTTAAGAAATGGAAAACAATACATATTCAAATGCTGATATTTTAAATTTATTATTCATTCACGGACGTTGCAATGGGGTTATAAGCAGAATATGTACAATTTTTAATGAGACATATCCAAATTTGCCACCAATGAGCAGAAAAAAGTTAAAAACAATTTTAACAAATCAACTAGAGTATGGTCGAATTTGTGCAGAAAGAATTTTATCAAAACCAATAAGTTCAAATGAAGATAATGTAATAAATGTGCTATCCTATTTTAATGTTCCTCCAGAATCCTCAACTCGTGCCGCAGAATATGATTTAGGTATTTCACGAGCGTCCATTCACAGGATGCTAAAAACTAATGATATTCATCCATACAAATTTAAGCTACTTTCTGCTCTTCATCCTGGTGACGCCGTGCAACGTGTACAATTTTGTGAAACGATGTTAGTGCGATACCAAGAAGATCCACAATTTTTGCAATAAGTATATTATATGGACAGACGAGTCAAAATTTACGAGAGAAGGTATTTTTAATAGACATAATACTCATTTGTGGTCATCTGAAAAATCCTAATGTTATCCGGGAAAGAAAGTTTCAAAATACATTTAGCGTAAATGTTTTTTGTCTAATTAAAGATAACCAAATTTCTTACCATATCTACGAAGAAAATTTAAATGCTGACAGATATCTCAATATTTTGCAAACGGTTGTGGCAGATTTTCTAGATGATATACCTCTAGACCAACTAAGGAAGTGTTGGTATCAATCGGCTCTCCACCACACTGTCTCAGTCCAATCGTTCAACAGCTGACTGAAATGTTTGAAGATAGATGGATGAGACGCCTAGGACCGCGGAATTGGCCAGTGAGGTTTCCCGACCGCACTCCATTAGATTTTTATGTAGTAATAACGCAAAAAGTTTATTCTACACCTGTTACATCAAAAGAGGATTAGATTGCTCGATTACGAAGAGCGTTCCATGAATTGCCTGCAGCTGAAATAGCTAAAGCGGTAACTGATGGTGTTACCTCTAGAATCTACAAGTACTTAGCTGTTAATCGGGGTCATATTGAACACTTATGACTTTTTTAAACATAATTAAAATTGTGTATTACTATGTATGAAGTTGATTGTTTAGAATTCTTCTTAACTTTATTCTGCTCATTGGTGCAAAATTGGAATATGTCTCATTAAAAACTGTAAATGTTCTGCTTGGATCTCCATTGCAACGTCTGTGAATAAATGATAATAAATAACTGGTGACAGTTTAGTTATTTGTTTTGAAGTTTTGCAAAAAAATCCACAGCTATCCTCGCAAGAAATTACATGATTTTAGGTGATTACACAAAAAATAGTAGATAACTTAAAAACTAGAAGATATAGGTATAGGGAACTCTGATACGGTTCGAAATAGAATAAAATTGTGTATCAGAATATAGAAAAACATACAGGGTGTTCCATTAAAAAAAACGACTTATGAAGGCTTGAAGTTAACTAAACTCGGCATTAAATTTCTAGCACCCTGTATGCATTTAAACCACTTTGAAAGTATGGATGGGAAGCTTAGGGGTTTAGCTATCCCCCCTATAAATATTGTTGCTTTATCTTTCTTACTATAAAATACACATGGTTTGAAGCTAGGTAGTCGCTGTTTCTCTCCATTTTTTTGAATAAAATTGAATATCTCGAAAACGGCTAATTTTAGAAATAGGGAAACTTCATGACAGTCCACCTAAAATAACACGTAGAATCCAAAATTTCAATAATTTCATTTAAAATAAGCAAGTTCATGGCGACTTCCAGTATAACCGGAAGTGGTACATGGACGCCATTATTTTAGTTGAGAAGAGCATGCCCGAAAACCTGCTATCCCAAATTTTCAAAATTCAAATCGAAGTAGTCCCTGAAATAATTCTAATGTAAGTAAGTAAAAATAATTAAAAACGGAAAGTCACTATCAGTTCAGAAAACGAAACTAGACAGATTTTCGAAACATCAGTAAATTTTTAAAGAAAATAATAGTACATTATACTATAAGGGAGAGAAATGCGTTATTTTGGCAGAGGTGCAATTTGAAGCCCGAAGGCTACAATGCACCGAGGACAAAATAGCATCTCTCCCGAATGGTATATACGATTTTTTCCACGGCCTCATTAACTTAAAAACACATATTTTGTCATTATGAAGTAAGTAGCACCAGAATTATTGTATTCGGATTTGAGCATTTATTTAGTAGTCGTTGAGTTATTGTCATAACTACAAATTAAACAAACAAAAAGAATTGTCAAATTAAGGTGCTAGTTTGGTTTAGTTTAAAGTTTGTTTAGTGCACAATGAATAATTGTGAGTCGGAAGAGATTGTGGAGGCTGCAAATATTGCAATAAGCAATTTGCTGCCTACGAAGTCAAGATCTTTATACGATATAGCCTACAATCGGTTCAAAAAGTGGTGCGCCGAGAAAAATGTTCAAGTATACAGCGAGAATGTTTTGTTGGCATACTTCAGTGAAAATGCAAAGAATTACAAGTCTTCCACATTATGGGCGCAATATTCTATGGTTAAGTCATGCTTGATAATTTACGACAACATAGATATAAGTAAATTCCCCAAGCTGATCGCATTTTTGAAAAGAACCTGTGACGGATATCAAGTGAAAAAATCGAAAATATTGACAAAGGGTGAAATCGACCGTTTTCTATCATGTGCAGATGACAAAGAATTCTTAATGATTAAGGTAAGATTACTTTTGTTGTTAGGTATTTCAATTATTAAGTATTTTGATTTTTTATAGGTTGGATTAATTCTGGGGATTGCCGGAGCTTGTCGAACTGATGAACTAGTCAATTTAACTGTAGATGATATTGAGGATGTAGGCTCTTCCTTGATTGTAAAAATTCCAAACACTAAGATAAAGATTCCACGAACCTTTGTGGTTACCGATGTGGGAAATATGCTTGAATTGTTTCGAAAATACCTGTCCCTTCGTCCACCCCACGTCAAGCATAAGCGCCTTTTTTGTACTACAAAGCAGGAAAATGTAGTTCGCAGCCAGTTGGCAAGAATACCATGGGAAAAATTCCGAGTGTAGTAGCTTCGTATTTAAAATTACCTGATGCTGCATGTTATACTGGTCACTGCTTACGAAGATCTTCAGCGACATTACTGGCAGATGCTGGTGTGGATATCACGACAATAAAGCGTCATGCTGATTGGAAATCAACGACAGTCGCTGAGGGTTATGTCGAGAACTCCATTGAAAATAAGACCAAAATTGCTAATCAGGTTTTAGTAGGTACCACTACTAGCGCAATCACAAAAGCTGTAAATGTAAGCGAAAGTAATATTCCTTCTAATATTAATTTTGAAAATTGTACAAATGTAACATTTAATTTAAATGTCAATAAATAATTTCAATGTTATCCTTTTTTTTGCATGAAAAACGTTCTCCATAATGTAAACTCCCTTGGGAGCATTATACTCCCTTGGGAATAATCGACTACTTCTGTTTTAATTTTGATGTCATAGAAACTGATTTCTACTCCCGACCGTGGAAAAAAAGATTTAGTTGTTTTCTGAACGCTTTTTTTTTTGTTTCTGTACAACTCCCAGAATGCGTGAACCCAAGCCGGCATCTCCTCGCTAAACGCCGCTTTTCCTCCGGCCGCTACGGTCATCATCCCAACGTTAATTGCGACCACTTAATGCCCCATACAAGCCGCAATTTTCGTTATACGTACACACACACACGCACCCCGAGCCAGCAACGGCCCGTCCCCGCAAATTATATTTACCTATTTGCATGCATCTTTCACGAGCCACCCTCCCTTCCTGATTTATTGATGCGTGAGAAAGCGCCCTGCTCGCAGGATAACATTATCCTTAAATGTATGTACACACGTGCCGGCAAATGAAGCGCACCGCACATTTATTATCTCCGCGCGGTGTGTTCATATTTAATTCAAGCTCGACCGGGTTCATTATTGCGCCGGGGATTTTTCGCGGGCGATTTTTTTCGCTTCGGCTGGCGCGCGCGCCCGAACGGAAGGCGATACTTAATGTTTCCGTACCGTGGATTTATTATCTGCGAAAAATTGGGAGACGCGTGAGAGATAGGGTAGATATGGATGCGTGGCGATTAGAAAGTGTGGTTAAAAATTCGAATCTACAACACATACGCTAAATGCGTTTTTTTTATCCACATATAAATATCTTACAGCTTTGCGCCGGATATTTTGTATATTTACAAGAAATAGTTGTACTTAGATGTATTGATAATAATGTCCATAGGTGTATCAGTTAGGACTTGTCGCAAGTAGTACAGTCATTGAAGCTTTTCACCTCCGAATTCTTTGAAACTGAACTGATCGACTTGAAATTTGGCAGATAGTTAGAGAAAAAGTCAGTGAACATTAGTGACATAGCGCCGATTGACGCTTCTCGGGGGTGAAACTTTTTCAAAAATAATACCGGAAATCGATAGAGAATCAAATTTTGAGTAAAAAAATATTCGAAGAATTTTTTCGAGAAATCAATAGTTTTTTAGTTATTCACGATTGAAAACTTAGAATTGAATGAAAAAAAAACACTTTTTCAAAGTATTTTTCGCAAATAACTCAAAAACTACGCATTTTTATTTAAAAAAGTCCAATGAACAAAAATGTAGCTTATAAATAAACAAAGAAAATCGTTTTTTAAAAAAGTGTTGTACGTCCTATTCAAAGCGAAATATGATTAGTGGAAGGGGACTTGTTTTTTTTGGGGGGGGGAATACTCGAATCGATGTATTCAACGTCAAATAACTGAAAAAGGATTAATTTTACGTGTTGAAATGAACACACTGTATTTCAAGACACGACACAGAGTAATGGTAGAGAGAAAAATTTTAAATGTATAACACCAATTCATAAAATTATAACGTAGACTATAAGGAAGACATAAATTACATTTAAAGTAAAATAAAATCCCATTTCATATTTATATCATATCAAAATTATAATGTTATCATTCAAAATTTAACTAATACATTTTAATAGAGAAGCAAGTCAAAAAGATAAAGTTTAGGATCGAAGTGGAAGCATGAAAGCACAAGTAAAATGCCACAAGAAAGGCCAATTTTGGCAGTTTTCCAATTAAATAAACGTTCAATAAATTAGTACAAAAGAAAATCAAATAATTATAATATCAGAAAAACACATAGGCTAAAAGTTTATTATAAAAATTGTCATTCAGAATTCCACATAGAAATTTCTTGTAAAATAGTTTTAAGACGTAAAAAATACTACGCAGTTACAATATACAAATTACGCCGTAATTTATTAAAAATAAAATCACATCGCAATATGTTGGAGAAAAAGAGCGCAGCAAGAAATCAATATCACATGGATACAAGTGACCAATAAAAAAAGGACAAATCAGAAAATTTTACCTTCCAAGGGAAACAACACAGCATCGTTTCGAAGTAAACAAGTTGGAAAAGAAACTAGTTGGTCCCAGACACAGGTTAGGGGTGCATGTTATCCTGTAGCTCCCCAAATTACATCGTAATTAAAAATAATAATAAAACCAGGACGAAACCAACTTACAAGAACCATCCACAAGAGACGATATCAGCTGTCCACATACGACTAAAAAGCTAGGTTAGAATGAATATTAGACATTCCAACGTCGAGAAAATGGAAACGATAATGTAAGTCCAGTTGCCTAAGCATACTCGCCGAAACATAAATTAGAGTGATTAAAAATTCAAATTAAAACATTTTGTGAAGTCAAAATTTTTTTTAAACCATAGACAGTATCAGTGAATAGAAATTCAAATCATAGTTTAGAACATTTCGTAGTATAAGAGTTAGTTGAGTTTCTTTTTATCAGTTATTTATTCATGTAAAAGTTCATAACCATATCGACTTTATGTGTTTCTTTAAAATATTGTTCGGATTTAAAAGTGAATAGTAAATAAATGTCACATTGTTAAAATAGTTAAAGATTTGCCGCCTTCATTCATTGCTTCCTACTCAAATCTATAGTGATAATAAGTATGAATAATATTGAACAGCTTCTCTGAGATAAGAACTCATGCTAATATTCTTAATAAGTGGTCTTGAAAGACAGTGTACCATTGATTACCAAATATTTCCATCTACACTGTAATAAAATGTACACTGTAAATAGTATTTATGCAAGATAAAGCTGCCGGAGGAGAGATAAGCAAAACCAAGGTAACCAAAGTATAATTCGATGAAATTTGTCATTGTTATTGCTTAACTTTATCCTGAGAACCTGCATCCAATAAAAATTCATTTCAACACACACAGATTGCATTCTACACTAACAAAAGGCGCCCAAACGTATACTTAACCATTAAATGCAATCAAATACATAAACAAAAATTATTCATTCCACTATTTGGAGCAAACCACAACAACACCACAACAAAAACTACATATTATGCACAATATACTATATACTACTACAAATTATAAAACAAAAACAAAATTATAATTATAATAGTATATAACGCTCCAGGAGTTTTTTGTAGTACTCAAAAAGACCTTCAAAAGACCTTATAAAAGTTAATTAGAGCAAAATTGAAGGAGTTATCGTCAAAAACAGATGGATATTTTTTAAGGAAAAATGAGCAGTAAACACTGTACCATTTCCATTAGAATTAAAATTAATCGTAGACCCTCTACAATTAATTTGGTTTTAGTGTTTTTCATACGATCCTGAAGTTAGACCGGTTTAGAATGCGTATTTTTTTAATAATGTACGGTAAAAGTTGAAAACGTATTTTTCATTATTCAAAAAAAATTGCCTTATTTATATAATAACTCTGAAACTATGAAAGATACGTAAAAAATTATAGACAACAAAAATGTACCAAATATTTTGGTTTTTTATTCCTATTGCATGCAAAATAAAGGGGATATCGCCGCTTGAAGTATCAGTGAAAAAATGACCTGTCTCGAGCCATTCGATCCTTTCCTTTTAAAAACCGAAGGACTTAGAAGGTTTTATATGCAAACGATCTTACAGCTCTTGAAATTGTCTTTAAAATACTTTTTTGTAGGATACTATAGCTTCAAAATTAATCTTATGGTAAAAAAACCTATGACATTTTTTCGGAGCAAAATAGGCTTTCTCGCTTTTATATATTATATTATACAAATAAAATAAGTAAAAAAATTTAGTGTGATTATTTATATGCAGCGTATTTAAAAATTTATTATAATAAAGATATTTTACATTAATATTGGTAAAAGGGTAGTTTATAAGAGTTGAAAATGGCAAAAGTAAAATATTCTTTCATAAACAAAATAAGGGAATTTTTATTTTAAATTGTTGCACAATTACAGCACTCCAAGATTTAAAACGTAATTTTTCATAATTTTTTTAGCACAGGGGTGATTTATAAGGGTTGAAAAGTGTTATGAGATAAAGATTCTTTCATAAGCAATAAGGGAATTTTTATTTTAAATAATTGCACCGTCAAAGCATTCCAAGCTTTTAAAAAGTATTTTTTTTATCATTTTTGTCAATACAGGGGTGGTTTTTAGGGGTTGAAAGGGGAACATTCTTTTATTAACTATAAGATAACTTTTATTTTAAATAATTGCACGATTTAATCATTCCAAATTTTTAAAAAGAATATTTTTATCATTATTTTTTGCATAGGGGTAATTTTTAAGGGTTCAATAAAGGGTCGAAAAGATCAAATATATCATAAAACATGTTCGAGAACATGGAACATTATTTAATCTTTGTGCTTGAACAAGATTTTTATCAATAAAATGCTTAAAACTTAATTTTTTCAGTTTTTTTCACTTAGGGGTAGTTTTTACCCCTAAAAAACAAGGAGGTTACAGCTGAGTTTCAGCTTCAATGACTGTACTAAAGGCATTAAAGAAACAGCTGCATATGCATCTCTGTAAGGTTACTGTTGTGCAAGAATTACGTCCTCCTGATCACAACCAACGAGTACGATATTGTGGATGGTTTAATGAATATTTAAACGACGATAAGGCATGGGTACATTTATCTGGTTATATAAACAGTCAGAATTATAGAAATAGGGCTCCAAAAAATACGCACAATTTTATTGAGAAAACGTTACATCCTCAGAAGATAGATATCAGTAGCAGTTTCAAGAAGACGGATGATAAGCCCATTTTTTTCAAGGAGTAATAACTGGAGAACGATATCGTAACATTTTACAACAAGCCCGGAATTAATACAAGACGATGAACAGCAACATGGGTATTTCCAACAAGATGGAGCTACAGCACGTACTGCACCAGAAACTATCTTCAGGAATTTTATGGTGATAGATTGTGGTTTGCTCGAAGCCAAAATATGTTAAGGGCGTGTGATTATTTTATAAGTAAAAATGTAAACAATAATTCTTCTCTATTGAAAAAAGAAACACATTTTGCAAATTAAAGTTCATTGTTTGTAAAGAATTGTAATATGTACTCCACTGGACTCATTTCTGTTATTAGGGAATTTTGTGTTAGGTTAGATTGTGACGTGTCGATGTCGATAGAACTGTGTGACGTCACGACCAATAAGAAACCTTTCTGCTGCATGTGACAAATCTACTGACTTTGATTTTACCTTTTATATGATTTTTGAATACTTTTCATGTGTTTATCAACTTTTATATCGGATTAAAGTTTTGTGCAAGTTCCCTAATGCTGGGACTGTCCCGTGTCCCAGTTCTTGCAATAAAATCTACGATATGCTGGAAGGCGGTGCGGACGACATGTAGTTATTGTTTAGAATTGCTTGTCCTAAACAGCGGCCTAAAAAGGTCTCATGTGTCACAAACCCCTGCTTACAGACCTAAACATCGCCTGAAGGGATAAGGGTACTGATGTAATGCGCCTTGTTCATTTACTTGCAAAAAGCATATTGCATGAGTGAGATCTGCAAAACATATATATGTATAGTGAACTGAGATTCAAATATTACCTATGTAAACGATAAAAAAAAATGTTTTAGGAATGATATGCTTAAGGGAATTTACGAAATTAAATTAATAGTCACAAACATCAAATTGTTGTTTCTTTTATTCGTTTAATATTTTTAAATAGTTAATTAATATACAGGGTGATACAAAAAACCACTGACAGACTTCTAGGGTAGATAATACATGAAAAATTAAGACGACAAGTCTTGATAAACATAGGGTCGCAAATGCCTCCTTAACGAGATACAGGGCGTCAAAGTTTCTGTAAAATTAAACATTGTCTGCAATAATTCCAAAATGCCTGAACATTTCTATTTCAAATTTGCTATGCGTAGTTAGCATCTTAAGACCAATGTTTGATGTACTGCTCAAAATTTTATGAGCAGCAGTGTCGTAGAGACGGGGTCAACGTGACCCTTTTTTAAAAATATTTTCTACGCCACTGTTAATTTTGTCAAACGGGCATTATTTTCGTGTAAAGTGTTCAATTGTCTATCGAATTGGTCTTTAAAAAAAAGGTGATCATTTAAAATTTAACGCGAAAAATGTAACGATGGGGGTTTCTTCAACGAGCAAGAAGGTCAAAAGTGTCATGATGAAACGCCAATTCTTCGCCGCATGATGTTGCTGTTAGAGTCAAATCCAAAGAAGAGGATGTAGGAAGAGGAGACAGTGTTGAAGCAAAGGGGGAAGAGAGTGTAGCTGAAACAAAAGAAGGCGAAACAGAAACAAGTGAGAACGAATACTTACCGGTAGGTGAAGAAAAACGTCCAAATCAATTTGGAGCTTCCAAAAGATGAGGATGGATTTTTGGCTGCGGCACCAGAGAGTCAAAGATTGGTGTTACCAGGAATGAAATCAACTTTTTATGGGAACCGAGAAAATAAGCTTGAAAACGGTACTACTACAAAATAGAAATAAAAACGCCTTTACTCCCAATGTACACTCAGTCACATTAAATAAAAATTATGAAAACATCAGTTATGGTGATTTGAAAGTCATATTTTGGAACAACAGTCAGGATTTACCAAGTATCCCTTCTTCTTGTATCTATGGGATGGTTAACCCAAGAAGCCACAACAATAGAGCAACCTTTGATCAACCATCCGGGAATACTGCTTCCTCCGCTCCATATAAAACTTGAACTTATGAAACAATTTGTCAAGGTATCGGATAAAAATGAAAATTTCCAATACATAACTATACTGTAAAAAAATTTCACTTAAATTTCACTAAATTTTACTTAATAATTTCTGTCCACATCTGATTGAGTGAAATTTTCTCTTTATTAATGAGTATAACTGAGTGAAACTATTGCATCAGAAATGAGTGAGTTTTACTCAAATCCGAGTTACTGTTAGCTATCAATTGAGCGACTTTTCACTCTATTCTGAGTATATAAAACCAACTTGGGGTTGACTTTTTCTCTAATGTGATTTAAATTTAACTATTATTGAGTCATTTTTTACTCAGACTTGGATTTTAATGAACTAAATATTGAGTGCAAAAATAAATCACTCATATCTTCGCGGGGCCTCTTCCTGTCCTGGCTGAGACCCGCCAGCTGAGACCCGCCGCCGCAGGTCCTTAGCCTGTTCTCCTGGCGATCACGCTTTTCTGTAGCATCTAAGTGGCCCCTATAAACTGTGGTCGAGATTACAGAAGCAATGTGTAAGTGGTGCCATCTTCACGGCGCCGAAATTGCTCAGTTTTAGTTTAAATATGAATAAAATGATCAAAATGCCCAATATTGAGTGAAAATGTACTCCGAACCTTTACTGCTTTCACTCATACTGATTTTTTAAAGTGTAGTTACTAGTTTCCGAATTTTAGGAATGAATTAGCTTAATAATTTCTATTAAAGTAAAGTGAAGCTACTTTCCTACTTTACAGGGCCACCCTGTAGGTACATTTCCCCATATTAATACACAAGATGAAAACTGCAATCGCAATTTTGCAACATCCGCCAGTGGAGTTGAATTAAAACCTCATTACAGCAACCACTCGGTGCCGGGAACTTCCTCCCGAAGTTTCAAGCACGAGCCAGAATTCAGCACGTCGCCGCCGCCTCAGCATCAACGACCGCAAGTCGCTTCCGTCCCATCGATTCGAACGGCTTCTGGAGAGCTAAACGCCCGAGTTTTAGTCAACTGTTATCTGCCGTCGCCCGCTAGACGCGGTTCCATAAATTATTAAAGCGCGCTCTAGATTAAATTGTCTCATAACGTACCGGCAATTATTTTCCGCGGCCATCCCGAAAAATAGACGTTATAGGCGAGCACTAGTCATAAATTCACGTCAGTCGCTTCCCGGCGGCTTCATTAATATTCCTCCTGATATTTATTAAAATAAGTGCGCGGGCCGGGAGATATGCCGGGCATTCTCGCGATAGGCGACCTCTTCGTCATAACACCGGGCGTCGTCATCCGCAGGTATTTACAATAAATGCCGACTTAATACCTGCCTGGAAATGCAATTTCCCGGGGAAAATTTCGAGGCGCCTCTAGCCGGCACAGGAATTTATTAGAGACGTCTAGTTGGGAGGAGTAATGGTGGCGAACTAACAAATTCTTCGTTAATAAAATACCTCGCTTAACGTCGCACACTAGTACGGCAAATTCTGTCTACAGGGTCGGAAAGTTCCCATGGTTCATCGGCCGTTACGTGAGAGCGATAAAGTAAGTCATAGAAATCCGTGCGATAGAGAAAGATGGCTACAATGGAAGGCGTCTAATAGTCACCGCCCATTTCGCCCTTCCACAAATAAGAAGTGGATCTTATTGTTTATATTTTTTATTGTCTTGTTTATAATTGAAAAAAAAAGTTTGCGTAAAAACTATGAATTCTACAAAATTTTACCAAGAGCACGAAAATCTCTAAAAAGGACTGATGCATCAATAAAAATAAAATGAATTAATTCCAGCGACCAAATAAAATGTTCTGGTAATTCTTGTACCAAGACACTCAAGAATTTACCACTAGCCCAACGCAGCTGGACGCGGTTGCTTCATCAAGTCCACAGCAAGTTTCATTAAAATCCATCGTAACATTCTCCAGATATTACAAAAAACATATATTTTTTTTCAAGAACTTTGACAGTCAATAGCAGAGGAACCAGACATTTTTTCTTAATGAAAGTTTGGTCAAATCGTCTTCTTTTGAGCCAAAGAATGTTGCAGTACCTTTTTGATCATGTGCGTATGGGAGACCCTGTATAAAAATGTTTGTTTTTACTAAAAATTATTCGATTTTTTTCATGCAAGTTTGCTTTAATATCAAAATGAATAGCGTACTGTTATCTGATCGAATAATTTTTAGTAATAACAAACATTTTTATATATTAAGTTATACACTATTTTTTTTATAATTTATTTCAAAAAACGTCGAGTAATGTACGTGTTGCAGCATACTGCATATTATTCTATTTCTTTAATTAACAATTTTGTCGTTTATAACAGGAACTTAACAAAATTAATCGAAAAATGTTGAATAAAAAAAATAAAACAGTGTGCCTGAACATGAACATTCCTTACTTTTTTAGAAATATATTATATAAGTTTATTATAAATGCACAGTTCCAATCATTCAGCGTGCTAACTTAAATTTCTAGTCACACTGAGATAGCATGTTTTTACTTAAAGATTTGAGTTAACATGTTTTCCAAGTTTAATTTGAGATAGCATGTTTCCAACTGAAATTTGAGATAGCATGTTTTCTAACATAAATCTGAGATAGCATGTTTTTACTTAAAGATTTGAGTTAGCATGTTTTCCAACTGAAATTTGAGATAGCATGTTTTCTAACAGAAATCTGAGATAGCATGTTTTTACTTAAAGATTTGAGTTAGCATGTTTTCCAAGTTTAATTTGAGATAGCATGTTTTCCAACTGAAATTTGAGATAGCATGTTTTCTAACAGAAATCTGAGATAGCATGTTTTTACTTAAAGATTTGAGTTAGCATGTTTTCCAAGTTTAATTTGAGATAGCATGTTTTCCAACTGAAATTTGAGATAGCATGTTTTCTAACAGAAATCTGAGATAGCATGTTTTTACTTAAAGATTTGAGTTAGCATGTTTTCCAAGTTTAATTTGAGATAGCATGTTTTCCAACTGAAATTTGAGATAGCATGTTTTCTAACAGAAATCTGAGATAGCATGTTTTTACTTAAAGATTTGAGTTAGCATGTTTTCCAAGTTTAATTTGAGATAGCATGTTTTCCAACTGAAATTTGAGATAGCATGTTTTCTAACAGAAATCTGAGATAGCATGTTTTTACTTAAAGATTTGAGTTAGCATGTTTTCCAAGTTTAATTTGAGATAGCATGTTTTCCAACTGAAATTTGAGATAGCATGTTTTCTAACAGAAATCTGAGATAGCATGTTTTTACTTAAAGATTTGAGTTAGCATGTTTTCCAAGTTTAATTTGAGATAGCATGTTTTCCAACTGAAATTTGAGATAGCATGTTTTCTAACAGAAATCTGAGATAGCATGTTTTTACTTAAAGATTTGAGTTAGCATGTTTTCCAAGTTTAATTTGAGATAGCATGTTTTCCAACTGAAATTTGAGATAGCATGTTTTCTAACAGAAATCTGAGATAGCATGTTTTTACTTAAAGATTTGAGTTAGCATGTTTTCCAAGTTTAATTTGAGATAGCATGTTTTCCAACTGAAATTTGAGATAGCATGTTTTCTAACAGAAATCTGAGATAGCATGTTTTTACTTACAGTTTTGAGTTAGCATGTTTTCCAAGTTTAATTTGAGATAGCATGTTTTCCAACTGAAATTTGAGATAGCATGTTTTCTAACAGAAATCTGAGATAGCATGTTTTCCAACTGAAATTTGAGATAGCATGTTTTCTAACAGAAATCTGAGTTAGCATGTTTTCGTACTAAAGCGTCGATATGTTGTTGAAAATTATGTACAGGGTGTCCCAAAATTCGCGTCTGGGGCCCATAACAGACAAACAAAAAACGACAGTAAAAACCTGTTTAGATGACATGAATCGGAACTCGCTAACGTCCATTTTGCACGTGAAAAATTTTTTTTTTAAATTCGGTAAATGACGTCATCAACATTTTTTTCCACGAACATACCCATTTTTTATTATAACTAAAAGTATCTATTTTTTATGAACCAACCAACCCCCTACCCCCTCCCCCCAGTTCACAAATTTCAGTTTCACACGCCTCACCAACAACGCCATCAGCCCCGCGACCAACTCGGCCGCATTTCACCTGCCGAAACGAATTCCTTCGGACCGTTCCAGGCACATCTGGTCCACCGGGAATCACCGCGCTAGCTGACAAGGCCGATCACGCCCGGAACAGGCCACCGGAGCCGGCGGACAGCCGTCAGGACCCGGGATACCTAGGAGGATTCGTGTCTCCTTCGAATTACGCACGGTGTTTGCAGCCGTCGGTGGAGATCATCCCCGACGGGCCCCGGGAGGCGCCGCCCCGCAGGGATCGATACCGGAGGGGCCGCGTCGCCGTGCAGGTATTGCGGGAAATGTTACGTTAATTAATTGCGGGCTACCTCGGGCGTTCACGTGTTTATGCAGGCGGAAGGGTAATAGCGTGTGTGGTTGTGTACTGAGCGAGCCAAGGAAGAACAATTCTGGTGCTCCGGATTTACCAAATTCCAAATTTGGAGGAAATTAATTGGAGTGGGGAACCGTTGAAGATGCCAGAATTATGTTTAGGAAATATACAAAGAAATTTCTTGTGGTGTTCCACAAGGTTCTGTTTTAGGACCTGTCTTATTCGGTATTTATACCATTCCATATGTTAAATACATGTAAGCTGATGATATTCAACTTTATTATTCATTTAATTTCTTAAATTATGACATTACAAAGTATTTGTACTTCTAAAAATCATCAACTAGTTTTGAACTTTTCTATGACAGCCACTGTTTTAAATGGAAGTAAGCATATTGGTTCTTGAAAAATTTAATTTAAATTAAATTGACGGATTCAAGATTAATAATTTCTGAGAGCGCAAAAAATCTGAGTTTAATTTTAGATGTATCACTAAGGTTTAGAATACAATTAGTTTTTGAAACTAGAACATCCTTAAACAGGCCATTATTCCGAAGAACATCGGCAACGTTACTGGCTAATACAGGAGTTGATGTATTAGCAATCAAGAGACATGGAAAAAAAGGAAAATTTAGTGGCTCAAAAAAAATTTTTTAACATTTTTGGTCCCATATATTTTTGTACCGCTGAGCGCTGTGTCAGCGAAAAAATTAGAAGGAACATTGCCTATTTGTAATAAAGTCCTATACAATGGGTGTTCTTGACTATGGAAATAGGATCTTAAGAATTTTATCTCTTTTATGGACAGTTCTTTTTCTATTAATTTAGTTGTATATTTATTTAATTAAGTTGTTTATTTTTGTATCATAGATTGTTTTGTCTGGAATAATCTTTATCACGTGGCAAAATTCTAATGCCAATCATTTTTAATATAGATGTCGATTTCTTTTCTTTTAGTGATAAGTTGTTTCTAATCACAAATGTTTTCTCAAGTTAAACTTTTGATGGAATTGTATATTCGAAAGCTATTTGTTCTATTGATGCTATTCTTTGGCGTTAAAGCAAACTTTAATCCTTTACTATGAGCTAATTTTTCCATCATATTATTGTCTGTTTGAATTTTTATTCAGTATTTCGTTTCAGTACTATGCGGGACAAACTAGAACACTCTATATGCCTCAGTTTCCACAGCAAGCACAGTCCTTGCACCGACTAGCATTTCCCCAGCTCTCGACGAAGGAATAACATTACCCGTGTGAGAGGGCAAACGGACAGCGGGCCACTTCCGGTTCCTAAGGCGAAAACACTACGATNATTTGTTCTATTGATGCTATTCTTTGGCGTTAAAGCAAACTTTTATCTTTTACTATGAGCTAATTTTTCCATCATACTACTGTCTGCTCCAATTTTTATTCATTATTCCATTTTTGTACTACGAGAGACAAACTAGAACACTCTATATGCCTCAGTTTCCACAGCAAGCACAGCCCTTGCACCGACTAGCATTTCCCCAGCTCTCGACGAAGGAATAACATTACCCGTGTGAGAGGGCAAACGGACAGCGGGCCACTTCCGGTTCCTAAGGCGAAAACACTACGCCCTGCCCTGGGCGACCCGCCTAACGAAGCTGACGTTGTCCATAATTAGTCCATTACGGCGATCCGTTCATCTCCTTAACAAAATCAACCGCCGCCGCCGTCCCCCTCCGACCACCGCAGACCGGCTGACTCACGCGGTCTCCAGACCAGAAGGGCCGGGTCCGTTCTGGACGTCATGTTTATATTATCAATATAATCTGGGAAGGGTTGGAGAGTGTGGCTTTCGTACGTACAGCAGCCCGGAATACTTATTCTGTTACAGCATTTTTGAACTCTTCAAATTTCACACATGTTCTCAACAACACAAAAATATCGACCGTGGACCACGAAAAAAGGCAACAAGTCTTGTCTACCAAGCTAAAAACCGTTCCAGCTATACCAAATCGGAGTAGATGATGTTCGCCTAAAAAAATCACCGACGTTTTGAATTTTTAGTAAAATAACATGAAATGCAGAAAAATCGAGCCGTGACCAACGGTCCATGTGGTGAAAGTAAGTCCAGAAACCCGACAATATTGCAGGATGAGTCAAGATAGCAGTAGAGATTGGGAGGTCAAAGACAAGAAACAACAGCGAAGATTTACCCTGAAAATTTGCGGATCTATCAAGAGGTGTGATCGAACATCAACTCTAATTTTCAGTACAAAGTAAAACCCTTTTTACTGAGTTTGTATTTGAATTGTATGTCTTATACTATATGTACAGGGTTATTCATATAACATTTTACCCCTTTACTTTTTTATTTTTTGAGTTAGTCAAAATTAGTTAAGATAAAAGTTGTAGGAAATCTTTCTGAGTTTAATGAGTTTATGAAAATATAAATTATACAGAGCGTTTCAGAGATACACACCAAACTAGAGGGCAAAAAGTGGCCATGAGAAAATATTCTTCTTTTTTCAATATCATCTCAAACAAGGCTGAAATAAAACAAAAACGGATTTTCAAAATGTCGATTTTTTTCAAATATTTCGAAAACTAATCATGTTAGCCTTGATTTTTTAGAGGCATAATGTTGGTCTCTTACCGTTTTCGAGATCCCTGTAGTGAGAAGCGAATTCTAAATTGAAATACTTTGGCTTTGACAGATTGTCACTTAAAATGATGAAATCATACCTATTTAATCGTTCACAAAGAATTCTTAGTGATAATAAATTTTCAACTGACATAAATATTACTTCTGGTGTACCACAAGGGTCCGTCCTTGGTCCGCTGTTGTTTTTAATTTACACATCAGATATCCTTAAGTCTATTGTGAACTGTAAGATTCAAGCATTCGCTGATGACACTCAAATTTATTTAGACTTTTAACGAAAGGACTATGTACATGCATTGTGGAAACAATTAACCGTGATTTACATATGTTAAGTAAACTGTTTGCAGAACACAACTTGAAATTAAATCCATCTAAATAACAATTAATGCTTTTTAGCAGCAGAAGTCATATTAATGTTCTTAAGGAAAATTTTATTATACTCTACTAAAAATTTGGGTATTACATTAGATTCTGACTTCCGCTTTAGAGACTATGTAAAGAAAATACTGCAAAAATCTTTTATTTCTTTAAAACTTCTATAGTCTAATCGACATATTTTAAATTACTCATTAAAGAAATCTCTTTGTGAATCACTTGTTTTATCCCATTTTAATTACTGTGATTTTTTGTACAGTTTTTCTTTGGAATTTGTGCAGAATTGTTGTGCTCGTTTCATTTTTAACTTAAGGAAGTACCTACGATCATATTTCTCATACTTTTCGTGAGCTCAAGTGGCTTAAGGATCGGAGGATCGTAGATTGCATCATTTTGGCAGTCTTCTTATACGTTTAACAGAAGAAAAGAATTCTCCTTTACCACTGACAAATAAACTTATTCCACTTTCTAATATACATGGAGTCAATATTCGTCATAAGTTTAAACTAACCATACCTCGTCATCACACTGCCCTTTTTCGTCGCTCTTTTACATACAATGCTATTAAGCTATTAAATTCACTTCCGGAAGAACTCCTACATTTAAATTCGTTGAAATTTAAGAGGAAATTCAAAGCTTTCCTGCTCGGTAAATAAAGAATTTAAAACAAAATGTATTTTTTTTCTTCTTTCTGAATCTGTAATTGTATTGTTTGCTTTGCAAATTGTGTCCTCCCTCGGTCAGTACTTTTAAGCACTATATTTTGTTCTAGTTCTTGGTTCTAGTGATCTCATCTGTTACCGTTCATTCGTGGTTAAGTGGAATAGCATTTAGCTAGACTTCGCCATGAGTGTACGGTTTATTTTTTTTTCAATGTATTGTATGCAATGTTTTTTTTTGTTTCTTTTTCAATAAAGGCGATTATTATTATTGTTATTATTATTAATTTGTAATAGCCGGTTTATAACAATTTAATTCATATTTGAAACCGTTTGAACCGTATTTGAATCAAGACTGTTTAGGTGCAGTCACTATCATAATGATAGCAAACTAATAAACAATAAAAATTATTTTGAAAAAGTACCGTCAGAATTATACAATTTTTGTCAAAAACGGACGGCTTATCGAAAAATTGGTAAGAATAAAAAAAGTATAAAATTAAATTTGCTATTAAACTGGTAGACCTTAATTGTAAATTAAGTTAGGGATGGAAAAATTCATAAAATTTTAAGGGTGACCCACCCCTACACCACCCCTTCTTGAGATGCCGGTCACTTCAAGTTTCTACCAGCTAAAAACGTCAATAAAATGAATATATTTATAAAATTTGGTTGTTCTGTATTAAGGCATTGCTGAAATACCGATTTTTTAAAGCAAACCCGCAACCATACGTATGAAAAAAAAATTCATATGAAAAATCAACTTGTTTTGGTGTCCTCTACACGTACCTGTTCTATGTTTATTAAGTTGTAAATCACCCTGTATATTGTAATTCATATTACAATATTAAGTGTTTCATTCAAAATGAGTAGGGATAGTGAAGACGAGCATTTACCAGGGGAAGTATTGGAAGCAGCACAAAGTGCTGCAGTTACTACAAGTCGAAGATTTTTTGTGAAGAATGTGCCAAAAGAAATAGCAACTTATTTCGATTTCCCTCATCCAGAAACTTATACAGGGCACTGCTTTAAACGTTCTTCCGCCACTCTGTTGGCTGACGAAGGGGCCGATATTACCACTATTAAACGGCATGGGGGGTGACGTTCTAGTACGGTACATCTATACAGTGTGTCCCGTTTTTCAGGTTAACACCTTTAGAAATGTGAGAAGGCTGTTGACTTTCCGCAAGCCAATTTTTTTACAAATAGTACCCTGAAGGGAGGTTATATTCTACTAATCATTTTATTGATGTGACAAAATCCTGGCCTACTACGATTTTTTAAAAGGGTCGTTTTTCCAGAAAGTATCTAGTATTAGGCATTTTTTTTATCAAAGAGATAATATCACCAGGCTATTCAACACCCATCAAAATACCCATATACCAAATTTGAACGACAAATGTCTATAGAGTGTTTTTTATGTGGTACCAACCAAACTTCGAAAAAGATTGCCATAAAGGGAAAAGAAATACCAATCGGACAAAGAAAAAATACAGGAGAAAACATTTTGAGAGACACCGTGTGTGTGTACCCAACAAGGAACTAGAAATTAAACTCCTGGATATCTGCCTCATCCACCATGTCGCACACCGCTGCATCTCACCTGTTCCGTAGCCCAGACAGAGCCAACTGATCCGCATCGGTGACATTTGGCTTTAAACCTGCGGCGACTGCATTTATTAGCCGACCGACGCGGCCGTCGTTCTGTGCTGCGCGCGGCCTTTTTGCGGGCGAGTCTTACGCGAGTGACGTTTCAATTTATATCGGAGACAAATCGCGGAGATCCCTGTACGCCACCGAACGAGCAAATTCGGCTTCGCAGGGTCTTATCTCTGCGGCTGTCGATGCGACTCAGCTGACAGCCAGCGGTTTTCCGAGTTCTGCACATTTTTTTGTACTTACAGAGGTGTATTGAACTTGGGGGAAGTAAATTATACTTTTTGGTCTAATAATTTGACCACCAGAAATCAACCACGTGGTTCGTGATCAACATTAAAACAAAAAAGATTACAGACTACGTTCCGCTTTAGTTTCTATTCGATATCTAGGTAAAAAAAATTGAATGTACCTTATAACTTGCATTTTTATGTAGCCAGCTCTTAGACTAATATTGACATTTTCAAATGGTATTACCTCCATCAGTACAGTTCTATTTTTGCCATATCCAAACAAACCACACCGTACAGTCGAGCTAGTATCAAATTTCAAAAGCCATTATCACGGTCTCGCACCAAGGACCGCTGGATCCGTGGAAGCCTCCGCAGCCCGAGAAACCAGACCCCCTCTCCATCCGCCGGATCAGATTCGCCCAACTTTAAACCGATCTAATTCAACAGTTTATGCCGCAGATATCTAGCAGGCGGCTTAATCAGCACGCAAGCAGATGCGTATCTGGCGATAGTTCATTACTCATATCCTAACTGTCGGACGCAAAAGTCGCCTGGTGACAAGCCACACTCGTCCCTGGAGAGGAGTCCGATCGTGGTGATGAGGGCCTCAAGATGCGGGTGGATATTTCACGGCCGTTTGGGAATAATAGGGATAATTTATTGGTGGTAATTGCTGTCATTGTGCCGGCCCATACTTTGTACGTAAATCACGTCGTTTAGTTTTGCGCAACACATGGCCAGTTTTGTTGTATCACTTCTCGTCAAAAATAATTGCAAATGGGATTATAATTTTTTATAGTTACAGTTTTCAAGAGATTAGTTCCTAACAGAGTCACTTTCATACGTGAAATTATTCAAGGTGATTATCTAAAAAACTTTGGAGACGCATGCGCTATTCAAAATAAAATCGATTTCACCAAAAAAATAAATAAAACATGTACAATTTCAAGATAAATGTTGTTTCATAGATTGTTGTTTAAGTTATTGATAGCTTACGAGAATGTATTACAGTTATTGAATAAAATGATTCAAAACTGACTGTAAAATTGCGTAGAATTTCAAAATCAAATAGTGGAAAACCCGCCCAGAAATATGCTAGAATAAAATTTAACCACAACCTCTCTCAATGTCCGCAGATATTATAGTTGTTACGATGTCAATTGGAACCTGTGAATCTTAAAGCTCAAGACCGTCTGCACTTCTCTTGAAATTTCCTCGTATACTTCAGCAATGATTTGTCTCGTAATTTATACTCGAATAGCCATTGGGCGAGTCCGGTATTGGTAGACAGTCCGCCTGATGTAGAATCGACGGCGGCGCGCTGGTCGTCAAAGCAAACCTGTATTGGTCCACTAGGTCGTAAATAATTTTTGCATGGTATTCTATAATTAGTTTGGTGTCAAACGCGGTTCACTTGGCTTTGTCAGTGCTGTAGAGAGCAGTGCTTGGCGTGGTAAATTTATTGTTGGTATAATACGTATTATTAATTATTATTAGTTAATATTATTATTTGTTCATATCGTAACCAGTAAAGGATAATAGTTATTAAAATAAATATTATATGTAATTATCTAGTAATTCAGCATGGCTTTCTGGAAACCCTTTGAAACGGAAGATAACGAAATAACCCGGGCAAATCCCCAAATGGTAGAACCAAAACTAAAAATTTAAGTACTTTTAGTAGTTCAATCTAAAATTGGTAAAATAAATATTTCAAATATGTTATTGGCTAAATGAACAAATAATAGGTAATAAATCTAATTTTTTTCTACTTAAGTACCTACTGTCATTAATATAATATTAGAAACGTTAGGTATGACACTCATTTAATAAGAAATCAAGAAATCTATCCCAAGAATTTACAAATAGCAAAATTTTTCTGGACGCCTATGGATTCCGTTAAATTTACGAGTTAATTATTTTTATGCGGTTCCAGCTGATATCGTAACGACTATACTAAAGCTGACAGTCTGCTTACCACATTAGGAGACTGATTTTCAGTCATTTTTTATGATTTTTTCTGAGTGGGCCATATCGATAGGAATTTGATGAAACTTTGACATAATTTTATCAATATTGTGAACTACATTTACAAATTTTTTCAAGTTACTTGTGTTGAAAATCTCAAAGTTATGGGCTGTTGTCAAAGTTGGTTGCTCACGGGAAATATGAAGGTCGAGTCGCAATTTTGGTCTAAAAGCAAAATTATTGTTTTCCTGCATTATTAACATGTTTTCCAAGAATATGAATCTCAATGCGGGTAAAAATTGTGAAAATCAAAGTTTTAACACGTGTTTGAGAAAAATATATCGATTTTGACTATTCCTTTTCACTTATTTTGAATAAAAAACACCCTTAAAGTTGTGATATCATCCTAATTGTTGGTTCATGTTCTTTGCAATTTCATGAAGGCTCATAACTTTTTGAGCTAGAGTTCTAGTGAATCAAAAACATGTCGTTTCGAGGAAAAACGAGTTTGAAACTAGAAACCAGACTCATTTTCGGCTGAGCGCTGATTGAAGTGTCTCCCTGGTTTCTCCATTGTGCCTTCCTCTAGCTTAATCTCGGAACTTGAAATCTGAATCTGATATTCTAAAGTGTAGCTTGGAATTTGTAGGATATGTTCTCAATGACACTTTTTACGCCAAGTGAGCTTTTTAGGTTTGGCTAAAGAGCACTTTGTTTTGAGTAAAAGAACACCATTGTATCAACCACTAGTTCGAAGTGGTGATAATCTAATTCTGTGTCTGTCTGGGGTAGTAACAATTTATTACTGACTATAAAAAGTTTATTTGCAATATTCGATTAACAATGTACGGCTTAGAATATGCAGAGAAATAATGCAATACGATATTATTGAAGCGTTAGAATGTACTTCGTACTGGTCAGGAACCTTGCCCTGGTTACTTATCTGGAGAAAAACAGAGCTGACTTTCGAACCCGATTCAGGATGGCTCCGCAAATTAAATACGAATACACGATTTCTGACTGGCCTCTTTGGCTTTAGGCGATCTTCGGAGTTGTCTTGATCAACCATAGGATCCGGTTGAAATCTTAGATTTCACTCGAAATGCTGTATTTCTAGCATTTCTTGGAAAAATTCGAAACTGAGGCGTTTTTTTTGGACGTCCCGCGATGACATCGATGTCTGCTTTAGCTGGATATGTTTGGAGTACTTTGCGGCTCCATAATCATGGGTAAAAATTTCAACCAACGCAGTCTGGGTAGGTACTTGTTATGACAGACTCCACATTCTCGGATATCAGCTGCGTTGTCTGAGTGGTTGTAGAGCTATTCAGCGATTTCTGGTATTGGATTCGAAACATGGGTGATTTTAGTAACATCTCACCCGACAAAAAATTTAACAAAACAACCCTCATATCGACACCCCTATCTGGCACTTACCCGGCACTCAGGAGGCGATTATCCCATTGTTCTTGAAAAATCCGTGCTTTGACCGGGTAAATAGTTGTTTTTCCCCGTTATTCATCAGTCCGGGCGACGGGCATAAACGTTATTGTAGGTTGTTTAGCTCCCCTTTTTTTCTAAATTACCATTATCATTTATCTTCCGCGCGGCGTAGGGATGAGCGGCGCAAGTTGCCTCGTCACGGCGCGAGCTCTCGCTTAATTCCCCGAAATTACCATTTCTGTGCCGGCGATAAACATGGTTAAAACATGGCCCTGTCGATATTCCGCTGGGTTTTCTTTGTGCGGAGCGAAAGGGAAAGCCAGGTCGTAAATCATCACTTGTTGTATCGTTTGTTACCGCGAAATATAGAGTGGATGGATTAATCCACTACAAGTGGGTAACTATTCGTCTTGCAACGCGGATACGTTGCTTTTTCCTTTGTGTTTTGCTTATGCGGTTTTCTGTATCGTAGAAAATGTAGACGTTTTTAATAATGGTATTAATAACGAAAATTTATATTGTAGCAAATAGAACAAAATCAAACTTATATACAGGGTGTCACAGAATAGCGTGTACAAGGGAAGACCACAAATTCGTGGACTCAAAATAGGCAGATTTAAACTAATTCACCTATATCCGAAATCGCTTCGTTTGGCCGCTAAATGGCCTCAAAGTTCGTGAAAATTTTTTGAATTTTCTAAATAACTCGAATATTTATTAATCCATTCGAATTATTTTTAGGATATGGATTTTTGCTTTGAATCTACACATTTTAGTGTTATGTTTGAATCTACACATTTTAGTGTGAATGTTTTTTAAAACTTACAAATCCTACAACATTGTACCTGCCAATTCTTAATGACTGTTTACTACGATAAGATATACCAGATGTTACTTCATTTTAGAATTAGAGTTATTTATAACGTACCTAATTTCATTGAAATAATTAGTAAAAACAATGAAATGCAATAAGAAATGCTAGAGATAAAGGTAACAAAGCTGATATTATTAATTTGTGTAACGCCACTTATTATAAAAACTACAACAAAGGTTAGTTTGGCGAAGAAAGTTAAAAATGTGGTGGAGCGCCATCATGTATAAACCAAGAACGTCCAATCTAATTTCGGTGGCATATCTACCTACTTATTATTTTTCAGAGACAATGATTAAGTGAACCCTATGCTGGTCTTCTTTTTTTTTCAAGAAGAGAATTCCACGGCATTATTAATTACCCCGAACGACACGTCAGAGGAAAAATTAAGAGTAAGGGACCCACCGTGTCATAATGATGAATATTTTCTTTGGTAATTAGCGAGGACCCCACCATTAGTACATAATAATTCATACTCCTTAATTAAACAACCAAGTTCAACACACCTACAAAGAGGTCCTTAACGTGGTGCTTTTATTTTTTCGGATATTAATGATCGAGAAACGGGATACATTTAGGTCGTATACAAAAGCATTGAAAAACAAGACAGTTAAATGTAGAAGATTTAGACCGCACAGGGATTTTATGTGATGGTTTTATATAAGGAAGCTATATTATAGCTTTTATTTGTAATTATTTTGATAAATTGCAATTATTTAAATAGAAGGAGTTCTTTAGGTTAAAATGTTCTAATGAATTACGGGTCTAAAGTCAATGGTTTCCGAGATACAGGGTGTTGTAATTAAAACTATAGAGGGTGAATCTAAATAACACCGCAAAAATGGAAGAGGCGATTTTTTGATGAAAATTAGTAGGGGCTTTGGTTTAAATTTTTTTGGAAAAACTCTCCCCTGAAAAATTACGCCCCTCCAAAGGTTTAAAAAAAAATGTTTTTCTTTTTTGTCTTCCATGTATATGTGTATATATGTCTGTATATAAAGATAAAGAAACCAAATTTGGTGAACATTATCTGTCAAAAAAACTACTTTTTGAAACTTTTTCAACCCTGAAACAACACTCGCGTTAATCAGCTCATCTTTTTAAAAATGCATTTTAATACATTTATTATTTTTCCTCTAAATCCTTAACTTTCCCAAAAAACTTGGAGAGATCAAAAAGTTAGTAAATGAATGGGGCCTTTTAAAAACAGATAATTTAAAAGGACATTTTATCGAAAAAAAATTATAAGAAAAAATGTCATAGGGGTTGATTATTTCAACCCCTTACACAAATACTTCAGGGCTAAAAAAATTTCAAAAAGTGTATTCTTTGACAGATAATGTTCACCAAGTTTGATTTCTTTAGCTTGATATACATGGAAGAAAAAAATTAAAAACTATTTCTTTTTTTAATTTTTGAAGGGACGTAATAGTCCACGGGCCCACGTACAAAGAAAAAAATGATTACCAGCAAGCTGTAACTTTGCGTGCTGTCTGCCTGCCTGCCTCATCTATCTATCTGTCTGCCTGCCTGCCTGCCTGCAGGCAGGCAGGCATCCATCTATCTATCTATCTATCTATCTATCTATCTATCTATCTATCTAATGTTATTTAAAAATTATGAGATTTAGTAACAATGCATATTGCAGTTCCTCGGTGTGTATCCGTTGCGACTAAGACGCGCCTGTGTTAGCTTGTCCAGCGGCGAGGTATGAAAATTAAGAAAAAAAGTTTAAAAATTTGAAAAAATAAACTATACATACGTGTTCCTAAAAGTTTCTAAGAAAAAATAAGATTTCTAAAGACTTGTATATAAAGGCAATCCGCAAAGGTAACGCGGGCCAAATAAAGAACATAACCAACGCGAGCCTTTCTTCCCCGACGAATAAGTCGGCGTACCAAATAAAAGACTTCCTAATAAAGCGCCCATTGTACGGGCGACGTTTCCACAGTCCGCCGGCCAGAAGACCGCCTAATCACCGGCCCGATCCGGCAAAGATTAATATGCAAGGAATTAATAGGCCATTAATAACGTGCAGCATCAAGTCGGCGGCAGACATAACAATGGCGCCGCGTCCTTGGACGGCGTAACACAGGATCCACCGGCCGATAATGCAGATCGCGAACGTGTAATTACCGGCCGGCAATTATTGTATTCAAATAAGGCAGGTCGGCCGGCCGGGGAAAATGCAATTATATCAATAAGAAAAATCAGCTCCGCGCCGGGTCTTTGTCTGAATGGAGGAGCGTTTAATTATACTCCGAGAGGAGAGGTTGCGGGCGACGCGCTTAATTATAGGGGTGAGTGATGAAGATTTATGCGAAAAATCTCGGAATGGAAAGTCAACCGCGAGATTCTGCCTTAGAGATTGGCGCACAGTAAAAAAATTATATGTAACGGTAACATTTTCAAATTTGTTTATGAGCGAAATAATTAGGTGTTAATTTAAGATTTTAACAAGGAAATGAGTCATAAACACAATTTTTATTAAAAAAAAAAAATTAAAAATGTGAGAATGAGAAGACACTGGGTGAAAATTCAGTGACGGCCAGTTCTGTCTAAACAAAGCGAGATAGGAAAAAAAGTAGATAACAAAAAAGTTGTATTTTTGATAGCTAAATCTGAGAAAAATTTCAAACCTACCAAAAAGCAGTGGCGTACCATATTTTTTTTCTATTTTTATCAAGTTGGTATCTTGTTGTGACGCCACTGGAGAAAATAGGACAAATTAAATTATGTGAGAAAATGAGTATTATTATTACAAACAAAGTTGCCAAGTTTCAACAAAGTCTAAAAAGGGGTTTTCGTTTTACGAATAAAAATAAATTCTCATTTTAAACTTGAACACTGTAAATCGAAAACGAGGCATCTATACATTGCCGTGTTATTTTTTCTTTTGATTATCAAAATAGGTATTGGGGTTGTTTTATTCTTTATTTATTTTACATTTATTTTTAATCACAAGAAAATCACACATAAACGGCAGCTTTTCTAGCTAGCTAAAATTGTATATACAGTATGGTATTAAATTAGGGCGCCACGTAACTTATGAGTGTAAGTTATCTAGCTGTATTCTGCAAAGTTACGAAAGTCAGAACACTTCATAAAGTTAGGGTTTTACTGAGACTCTGATATTTATTAGTCACATATACAGGGTGAGTGAAAATAAGTGAGAAAAATAAAAAAACAAAAATATTTATTCTAAATCTCAGACCAATGGTTATTCGCTTCAGACAAATATAAGAACATTTTATAAAGAAATAATTCGTATTAGTGAAATCAGATATATAATACCTACTAAAGAATGATAGGGTTATAAAATGATTAATTTAATGTTCCAAGCGATTATTAATTTGAGAAACAATATGTAATTAGGATAAAGAACACGTTTATGTTATTGGAGTTACTCCAAATCTCGCTTATTCATAGTACTATGCTTTAGCGTAACAATTTCATATTTTAAATAAACATATTATATATAGATATTTATAAATGCGTGCATTGAGTATGTTTCATCAAAAGATTATTATAACGCTTATATAAAAATTTATGTAGGTAATATGTATTTCTGTCTTACTTTGACTAATTCATAAAAGGATAGAGAGTATAAAAAAAGTTCTTATCTGTCCTGGCGGCTTCTCGATGAAATGGTCGAGTCCTGTGGATGGAGGAAAATGGCGACGTCAGGTCCTAAATTGGGTGGAGCGGTATATCTGCGCCTAGATTGGGACTCGGGAACTGGAGAAACAGCACGGAAGACGTTTTCCACTTAGAATTTAAATTAAAAAAACCATATTGCCCTTAATTCTGGCCCATCCTTAAATTTTAGTTTGTCCTTAAATTTAGCCTGTCCGAAAATTTAACCTGTCCGTTAATCTCTAAAAATATGGAGGAAAAAAAAATAATTAAACCCCATCCCTAACGTTCTTTTTCTTTGGGAAGATAATAAACAAAACTTAAACTCACCTTTTTAAAAGAGATTTGTAGGACTAAGAAGAAAAAGTATGTACAAAAAAAACTGGAGCTTGGCTGCAGATGTTAGTTACACAATCGGATGTCTTGAAGAGGCTGAGTTCAATTTCTTGGGATACTATCGGTAGACATCGAGGAGTGAATGGCGTGGATTTTTCGTGTGCAATTTTCAGATCCCCAAATGTAGGAAGATTGGTGGTTTATAACCCGCACACCTTATCCCATCGCCTACTAAAATTCAACTCCCTGCTCGATTCTCTGAGAACTCGAAGGTTCTAGTACCACGGAAGTACTTTGATTTGGTGGGGGTAACATTTCCGGAATAAACGATTGATGAACTCGGCAACCAGAAATACAAATACAGATGGTAGACATATGTGACACTCAATACCTGATGAATGGGACTGTTAAATAAGAAGATTTATTTGATGGTAAGTATTTGGTAGTTAGTAATTAGTAATTAACCTTTTTTCTTTTTGTAGGTAACTTGGTAAGTTACTGTAAACCGAAGAAATATATGGATTCATATAAATTGTGAACCAGTTTTAAACAAATGCACCTACGTCATCTTTTATTTAAAGTTGTGGTATTCTAATGTAGATAATATATATATTTTTATATTGTTATTACCGTTACCTGTATAAGTATTTTCCATTAAATTTTACAATATCACTTATCAAGTATTTTAATTTTTCTGCTACCTTATTACATTGTAATTGTAAAATTAGTTATTCATAAAGTAATTAATATGATTTTACAAATTTTAAGTACTTTTCTGGCGGTAGTAATTTTAAATGCTACAACATATATGTTTACATGGACTTTTTTTTAAAGGACTTTTAGTACAAGTTGTGAAAGTCTTGCTACAAAAAACGCGGACACCCTGTATAGCACGAAAACGAAGCAAAATTTCAGTATAGTTCATAGGAAAAACAGAATTGAATTTCCCATCGAAATGGTTTATTAAAAAAATTTAAAAGAAAAATTTTATGCAAAAAATCGTTAATAAATAATAAAAAAAAGCAAAAAATAAGATTTGATTTTTTTTTACTTTTTTACTTTAATTTTTTTGAGAGAATAGACAAAGAAAATTGCTGTACAAAAAACTAGAAGAGATTATCTTCAAAATAACTGCAGGTCTCAAGTGTTATCTTATGCAGATGACCTTAAATTGTTTTCCTCGCCTTCTTCCCTTCTACAAGATCTTGATACGATTCTGAATTGGTGTTCTGATTGGTTGTTGCCTCTTAATCCCGAAAAGTGCTGTGTACTACACATGTCCAAAACCAATCCTAGACTAGCATATAACATTAATGGAATCGAACTACCGAGTGTTACACATCAAAATGATCTTGGCGTTGTTATAACAGAGTCTCTTTCCTGGAGTGCACATGTTACAAAAGTTGTGAAAAAGTGCAATCAATTAATTTTCATAATTAAAAAATCTTTCTGTGACCTCACCATCAGCATGTTTCTCAAGTTATATAAATCCTATATTCGCCCTCAGATAGAATTTGCCGTAGCCATATGGTCTCCGTTATTAAAGCAGGACATTGCAAGATTGGAAGGTGTTCAAAGGCGTGCTACAAAACTCCCAGTTGGTTTTAAACATCTTACATATGAAGAACGTCTTATGCGCCTCCGTCTTCAATCATTGGAAGTGCGACGTACTCGTGGTGACCTCATAACAACTTATAGAATACTTCATGGTGAATTATACTGTCCAGAAACGATGTTTCAACTAAACACTGATTCTCGTCTTAGAGGTAACTCCTTCAAACTTAAGAAAGAAAATTTCCACACCCGCAACAGACATAATTTTTTACCCAATAGAATTTTCGACCAGTGGAACTCCCTACCAGATTATGTGGTTTCGGCACCATCTCTTAATTCCTTTAAGAATAGACTCGATGGCCACCTTAATACCCAAACAGGATAAAAT
>NW_019416841.1:50425-78477 GCF_000390285.2 Anoplophora glabripennis
AAAAAAAAATTAAAGTTTTGACACCGTGTATCTCGAAAACGAAAGCCCGGAGAGAAAAATGGAAGAGGAAAATAATGTTTCTTTTTTCAAGAGGAATTTACAGTTTTCCGTTGCTACACTTATTTAGGAACACCCTGTATATTATTACCAATCTCCTTATTTGAGATAGTAAAAAAGAAATATAATGATAAACTGTAATTTCATTTGAAATAACTCTCATAGTTTCATACAGATGTGGAAAACTTTATTTATTATTAAATTAAAATAAAACTTTTGAAATATTTTTTTTATTAAGTAAATAATCAATTCGTTTTAAAAATAATAAGAATTTTAATCATTATTGTTAAAACCGACAAAAATCTAAAAAATATTTAAGTTTGACCGGTTATAACTCGGTCAATATTAGTCCGAAAACTTTTGAAAACGCATAGTTTTGAACGAAATCTCATCTAGGTTTTTTGAAAAGCAATTTTCTTTGCCTACTTCTACTAAAAAAAATTAGTCAAAAAATTAAAAAAAAAAATTTATTTTTAACCTTTTTTAAATTGTTTATTAACGATTTTTTGCACAAAATTTTTCTTTTAAATTTTTTAAAAAGCTGTTAGATGGGAAATTCAATTCTCTACAAAATTTTTCCAATGAACTACACCGAAATTTTGCTTCGTATTCGTGCTACCTTTAAAAAACCTGCAAAAGTGCATTTTCACCCCTATCTTCAATTTCAACCCTCTAATTTAATAGCACTCCGCTGTTTTTTAATTTTTAATGACCCTTCGAACAAGTCATGTGATGAAAATCCTTGAACGTCTTATTTCCTTCCATTTTTGCAAAAAATTATAATTAAAACGTAATCTACCTTTACTCAAAAAAAAAACTAGAAACAAAAAAGTTAAAAAAATTAAAAAATTAAATTTTTTTCTTATTTTTCAAATTGTTTATAAATGATTTTTTCCATAAAATTTTTCTTTTAAATTTTTTGGATAAGCCATTTCGATGGGAAATTTAGTTCTCTAAATCATTTTTCCTATGAACTATAGCGAAATTTTGCTTCGTTTTCGAGCTACAATTAAAACACTGAAAGAGGTGCATTTTCACCCCTATCTCCATTTTCCACTCTCTAATTTAATAGCACTCCGCCGTTTTTTCATCTAAAATGACCGAACTAAGTAATATGTTTTGGTCACAACTACGCTCCGGATATATACCATCAATGCGATATACAAGATATTTTAGGAATTTCCTCTGTACTGTCTCGATCGATCTAACATGATTATCATAAAAAGGCCTCCAAACGAGCGAGCAATATTCAAGCTTGGACCTCACATACGCAAAAAAACAAGGTTTTTAGAACCTTAATATCATGGAAATCCCGACCTTGTCTAATTATAAATCCAAGTGCTTTCGTAGAAGCCGATACGGGGTGCTCTATGTGGGACGTAAAGCTTAATTCTCAGTCAAAATGGACTCCCAGGTCCCTAGTTTCATCACAGCGAGCCAACACATGAGAATCGATTTCGTAATTGAACAAAATTTTATTAAGTTTATGAGTAAACGATCGTTTTGCATTTATTGTTATTAAGAAAAAGTTTGTTCAAATTACACCATCGGACTACATTATTTAGCTACAGCTGAAGCTTTACACAATCATCGGCGGATTTAGACAAAGTTAGGCAAAGTTCTATACGGTTAATATTGATGTTTGTCGTACTCTTCAATAACGAAAACTTACATTCAAAGACGTCAATTCATTTATATTTTTTATGTATAAAAACCATTGAAGGTATGTAAACTTCTATGTAAATTTTCACAATTTTTATCTGTGTTCTTTTCCGACACCCTGAACCTTTACTTTCTTTTTATACGACTGCCTTGCAAAAGGGGGTTTTGCGCACGGAAAAAACGCTCTGAAAACGGTATTTTGCACACGCCGTGTGCTAAACATTTTGCACACGGTTATGTCACCTTTGCACACGCGTCTCCAGATTGTGATTTTTGTTTGATGTTGTCACCCAAATTATGCAATGTTTCAAGTTGGCTTAGTTTCATAGCAACCGTCACGGTTCCTTTATTTTGTTGATTAGATACTTCAAAAATTGTTGAATTCCCGAACTTTGGGTGTGAAAATGTGTGATTCTGAAGAGATTTTACAAAAAGCAAGCGAAATATGTTCGGAACTGCTGCCCACAAAATCCAGAAGCAGGTATGAAGCTGAGTTAAGCCGATTTATGGACTGGCGACTAGCCAAAAATGTCCAAACTTTCTCAGAAAACGCAGTAATGATGTATTTTGAAGAACTATCTAAGAAATATAAATCTTCGACGTTGTGGACGATTTTTTCGATGGTCATGTCAACGTTAAGTGCCAATCACAACATAGATCTTGGAAGCTATAAAAAGTTGCAAGCGCTAATCAAACGAAAATCCTAAAACTACGTCCCAAAGAAGTCCCTAATCCTCACAGAAGATGATTTTTGCCGGTTTTTGACGAAAGCATCAGACGACAAATATTTACTTATCAAGGCGGTGGTGGCAGTTGGACTATCTAGGGCATGTCGAAGGGAGGAACTATGTTATCTCAAAATAGAAGACACCAAAGATTTCGGCAGTGCTATGCTGATTAAAGTGAGGAATACAAAAACAAAGGCACCAAGGTGTTTTACAATTACAGGAAACCTTTACACTATCTTAAAAAAGTACTGTGCTCTTCGTCCTCCTAATCTGAAGACAGGCAGGTTTTTTTAAACTATCAAAACGGAAAATGTTCAAACTAAAACGTTGGCATCAACAAAATTGGAAACATGGCTAGGGATATCGCCAAGTTTTTGATGCTAGAAAATCCAGAAAGTTACACGGGACATTGTTTTTGGCGTTCATCTGCCACAATTTTAGTCAATTTTGGCTCAAATCTGCTTGCCTTCAAACGCCATGGAGCGTGGAAATCCAGTACAGTTGCCGAAGGCTACGTTGATGACTGTTTGAGAAATAAAATGGAAGTTTCGAAAAAGATAGTGTCTTCTGCTGCCACAGAACCAGAACAACGATCGTCTACTGGAATGCAACAAGAAAACAACGACCGCACGCTGAAAAACTGCACTAAAAACATGACACCAAAAATATTCTCTATTACTGAAAACAAGGTGCACAATAATACTGCTTTACCAGCGTAACCGTGAAAAAATGTTCAAATGTTACCATAAATATTAAATATTAGTTTCTTTTGTTAATGCGTTAGCAATTTTCTTAATAAAAACGAGTTAAATTAAAAGTTATATTTAATTTATTTTGTTAATGCGTTGGTAATTTTAGTAATAAAAACGATTTAAATTAAAATTTGATTTTTGTGGTCTCTGTTTGCAGTCTGGCTCGACATGTGGACCTCGACTTCAACTCGGTCCACCAATATGTCTCGCTCATGTGCAAAGAGTCGTTTTCAAACCTTGTTGTTTAATATACTATTACCACATTCGACAAGAACTCTGCCCTACTTCATTTTTGTGTGTTTGAACTTCCAAAACTTTCAATATTCTACCAATTATATGCTTTCGTAACATTCATAAATTTCTAAATAACCCGCACAAGGATTTTCAAGAATATATCCAGTTTGCAACAGCAGTTGTTGCTCGGGTATTTCATATAGACGTATCCTAATCCATCCGCAACACTTTGCCGTTGCTATTTAGATACACAGCGCAATTAAATCATCCATCTGCATGCCCCACGTAATAAATCCCACGTTTCACCGGTGGAGACGCCATCAGACGCGCATCCTTGACGTCCCTAATTGCGAACTGGCTATAAAATAGTAATTTACCAACTAAGCCTTCAGGAAAAATCCTCAACAAGAGGATGAACACATGTGCGACCAGAGGCCGTTTCCCAACCCTTGGACTGTTATTCCGCAATTAGTAGCCGGCCCTACGGCCAACCCCCCCGGGGATTAGATCGCTACTAATTTGCGGATTACGTAATGTGGGCGAACCAGTGATTTATTCAGAAAATTTAATAAATATATATATTTTTTTAATATTTGTATCTTTATTAGTTCAAATGTATACCATACAGTTGATATATGTAGTGTGCGCATTTCAGAAACTAGCAAATATGCAAACTGCAGCTCAACAATGATCCAGCCTGTCGACAACCTCTATCTGCACATTCCTGATTGTTTCAGATGGTATTTGCCTGATCTCATGGCGATTTCGTTGCTACAGGTCTTCAATATTGTCCGGTCTGCCACGATATACCTTTTCAAATATCCCCACAAGAAAAAGTCAAGTGGAGTTAAATCGGGGCACCTTGTCGGTCACTCTATTTCCCATCTGCTGCAAATCCAACGATGTGGAAATTGATAGTTTAAATAGTTTCTTACGACGGCTGCGTAATGTGGCGGAGCGCTGTCATGTTGAAACCATATCTCAGGACTTATTTCGTCAGGTTGTCCTCCTGGATAAAGTTCTAGGAGAACAGCAACCAGTTCCTCTAATTATTCAAGGTACCCTGGGTCCATTCAAATTCCCGTCGATGGAATAAGGTCGAAGTATTCGGTTTCTTACGATACCTACCCACACATTTACCTTTTGAGGATACTGGGTATACACCTCTTGCATCCAATGTGGATTTTCACCGACCTAATATCGACAATGTTGTCTGTGCAAATAGCCTCGTCGGAGAAGATGACGTTGGTAATGAAGTTCTCATCATTACAGCATTTTAATTCGCAAAATCCATACGACGACCAAAATCGTCCTGTCAATTCATGGGTCAATTGAAGTTTGTAGGGATGGTATTTTTGTCTTTAAGAATTCTGTACGCGATAGTATGGCTAATATCAAGATTTCGTCCTACCTGTCGTGTTGTTGCATGATGATTATCACCAATGGTCAAGAAGAACATCTAATTGAGCATTTTTCTGTACTGTGGGACGATTTGTTCTGGGATTTTTTTTTACATCACCCGAGAATCCAAATTTTTGCAAGATTCTTCCTACAGTCCCTGTGTATCTGGTGACTAGGATTATTATCACGAACCTCGATTTCAGTTCGTTTCCGATCGCCATACCCTATCATCATGAGAATCTTAATACTTTGTATCTCTGTTAATGACAAGGAATAAGAGGACATAAGGAATGAGAGGTTCTGGTAATAATAACGCAAATATTTAATTCAAAAGTCATAAATAAACTTCTTCTGTTTATAACTTTTGATCTACTCAATATTTTTTTACGCTCGAGGACTAGTTTTGTAGGTCTTTTAAAGATGAAAAAAAAGTACTTTGCTGTTTTCTCGTGGAAATGAACAGAAAAAAGTTAAAAGCGAAAAACGTGAATTTACGTAAAAATTATACAATTAACCACCCTTTAAACAATCTTCCCCTCATTTTTATGACTGTGGAAACTAATATGTTATTATACATAATATTTAGCACCTATAGTGATAAATTCAGCTTGCCGAAAAAGAAAGTCGCGAAATGGTCATTGGCTTATTTTCCTGGCCTATATAGGATAAGGAAAGTAATTACCGAAGTTATTGTAACGCTTCACTTTTCATTTTGACTTTTGACACTTCAATATAACTAGTTACATTTTTGAAAATTGAATTTCATCGAAGTTCATGCCCCAAAAAAAAATCGAAATTGACCTGTCCGTGCAATTTTTCCGAAATGCACATGACTTTTGAACGACTGTATATGTATATATTTAAAAGTTAACTTTCATAACATCATTTCGTCTTAATTACTCTATTACAGGTACTTTTTAATTAACGGAATATTGGGCATGATTCTTAATTTTCTCTTTGATATAAAAGGTATAAAAAAATACCGTTCAGTTTTTGTGCTTAGTAAAGCTAAATTCCTTTTAATATTAACTACAATATTGGCCACAGGTGAAAAAAAATTGTTCATATTTAATTAATGTTGCAGACATCCAAAATCTCGAGTCATGCCAAAATTTGATTACCAAGTAATAGTTCGTTAAGCATAATTAAGTAGACGGTGTTTACTTTGAAGATAATCGACTCATTAACGAGAGAATATACGAACTGTACAGGGTGGGCTAAATTCGATACATTTGAGGGGTTTCTTCCATTTAATAATAATTTTAAAGAAAATATAGTATATATAGTACACAAAAAAGTACATTATTAGATAATCAACTTAATTAACTTAAAGAATAATGTAAATAATAGCAAACTGCCACAAAAAGCAAAATTATTATATGATCTGTTCTTTTCTCAGGCCAATAATATTATGTTCCTTGATTGCTGTTTTAAAACCATTATAAATTAATGTTGCCAAGTAGACAATAAATCCCTCCTCCAATTTTAATCACTTATGTTAGATAAAACAAAAAATGGCGCCACTTTCGAATATTGTAACAAAATTTTCGACCAGAAATTTCTTTAAACTGCTTTTATCTTTTCATTGTTAAGTGCTGGCCAATCAAAATGTCCCACTAAGCTAAAGATGAAAGAACTGATTTGCCGGTAAGTTTAATTTCCCGAAAATATAGAAAAAAAAGTTGGTTTGATGGTTAAACATTAATATGACTAAAAGTATCTAACACTCTGCTTGTAGCAAATTTCAAAGCAATATATTTTTTTAAGATTTATAGTTATATCTTATTTTTTTAAATAATTTTTAGCGTACTGTATTTCAAACAGAAAAGACCATCTCCATTGGAGACCTTGTAAAAATATTCAGTAATTTAAGAGAGAAATTTGATAATTGGATAGAAGATAGCGGGCAAATTCACTGGCCAGCACGATCGCCTGATCCATCTCCACTCGACTTATTTTTGTGGGGTAGAATTAAAAGACCTCGCATATAATCAGGGTTACAGTTTCAAGCAGTAAGTGTAGCAGTAAACAGCATTACAGGCAATCCTCTGGACAACAGAATGGAACACAATTTGAACATTTGTTGTAATGGCTCTCATTTACAATATGTTTTTAATTTAATAAGTAATAATTAATCTGTTTTCTATTATTTATATTTATTATCTGTAATTTTGCTAAGGTTTTATAAATTATTGTTCAGAACTTCATTTACAGTGGTGTTTCAAATACAATATTGATTGAACAACATGGCTTTATGAAGAGCAGATCAACGGTTACTAACTTGGTCACAAAATGTCAATACATAACTGAAAAGCTTGACCGTCAGAGTCAAGTGGATGTTGTGTATACTGATTTCTCTAAGGCGTTTGACAGACTCGACCACGGAATTTTATTGGATAAATTAACAGCGTTTGATCTCAGCATACAATTGATTAATTTGTTAAAGTCGTATCTGCAGAATAGATACCAATTTGTTCAATTCCGGGGGTATAAATATGAAAAGTTTCAGCAGAGGTCGGGTGTACCACAAGGATCTATTTTGGGCCCGTTATTGTTCGTAATGTTTATTAACGACATAATTGCGAATGTTAATTGGGTACACTGTTTGTTGTATGCTGATGATCTGAAATTATTCACAGAAATTACATCTAAATCTGAGTGTGCTCTACTTCAAAAAGCAATAAATATGATAGCTGTTTGGTGCAACCAAAATAAATTACCTCTAAATGCAGATAAATGTAATGTCAAATATAACTATAACATTGATAGTTCTATGTTGCAAAGGCCTCAGTACATGAAAGATCTCGGTGTTGTTTTCGATGCTAAATTTAATTTTTTTAAATACACTGACATAGTTGCACCATCTGCTTATAAATCTTTAAGTATTATTATACGTTTTTCTCAAGGATTCCGCAGCATACATACTATGAAATTACTTTATGAATCTTTTGTTAGGTCAAAATTGGAATATTCATCAATTGTCTGGATTCATCAATTGACTGGAGTGGACACATTGAATCTTTGGAAAAATTTTTTAAATTTGTCGCATTTAAGCTTTACGGAATATATCCTGAAAGAGGATATTCATATAATGCCCTACTTGATCGTTTTCATTGTAATGAATTAAAAACACGTAGAATTACACAACATCAAATTGTCTTTTTACATAAAATATTAAACAACTTAATTGATTGCGCCTGGTTACTCAACTAAATCCAGATCAAAGTTGCTAGGCTTGCTTCTCGTGAAAATAATATATTTAAGTTACCCACTGTAAGAACTAACATTATGAAAGCATCTCCTTTATATCACATTATTGTCAACTATTGCAATGTTGAGGACAGGTTGGATATATTTTTTTGCACTATTATTGAAATTAAAAAGCGGATTCTTTACTGTTAATTTATAGTTTTAATACTTTATTTTTGTTTATACTATTTTATTGCTTCGTGTTTATCTATATGTATAAGTTTTGTATGTGCGTGCATATGTATTGATATTTTTATGTATTTATTTATCTGTAATGATTTTATATATTCTATATCTACTATAATTTTGCTGGTCTAATATATATTTTTCTCTGTGTATATGCATGTATATTATATTATGTCTACTATATTTTGTGCTGGTATATTTATGTTCAACTATTATTATTATTAATTTTATTTATTGACTAATATATTTTCGAATACGTTGTGTAGTATTACTACATTGACTTTGTATCCTGTAACTGGGCATTTTCCTGTTGGATATGTAGTGAAATAAATAAATAAATATTTCACAGTAAAATTGTAGCATGACTAATAATTCCACAAAACAATAACTGAACTATGACCAAATTAATTTCAATGTTTACTTTCTTAAATTTTGCATTTCAGTTCTATAGGGAACATTATAAAACATTTCCACAAATAAAAAAGTTATAAGGCATCTAAGAAAATGGCCAAAATTAAAACCGATTTGTATCTCTTAAACGAATCATGATATCGAGATACTTTTTTGTATAGTTTCGGGAAATATGAGTTAAAATACAGTATTTATATTCTTTGTTCCACTTTGATCATTAACTGATCAGTTCTAATATTTGGAGGTTTAATACCTTTACAATAAAGTAGAAAAAACGTAATTATAATACGCTATCCCCTCTCCCACACAAGTCTACGACTTACGAACGATATTTCGTGGTTGAGGGCCAGATGTGTTAGTAGATATTCTTCATTTTCTGCACTCTTTCTTGAGATTAAACCGTATTTTCCGAGAAAAAATCGTCCTGTAAATCAAATCCCCCGTAAAAAAAATTGAATTATACCGCTCCCAAACAGTCCCGCAATAATAAAATTGCTCTCTTCCGCATATTCATCGCCAAATGATTCGGCACGCGCCCTCTTTCACTTACGTAGCGGTGAAATACGGCGGCAACGGCTTTAGAAATTCAAAATTAAAGTATAGACTCTTAAGCGAAAATAAAGACATAAATCGCGAGGGAGCGACCACCCCCGCGGCTTCCAGAAAACAACAAAGAAACGCGGAAACGTATCCCCCGACGAAAGAAAGGACTCTGTACTTCCTTTATGCTGTGCGAAAACGTTCAATAAATCAACTAGTGGTACAATAACAAGCGCGACGGCAAACTGTTACCTTGCCGCCGCTACCGGGCAACTCTGCCAACTTGGGATAAATAGTTTCTTATTAAGAGGTTATTATGCTAACGCTAGAGCCGCGACTCAAAGGTGTTTTATGAGTTTGGGTTAAGAAAACCGTTTACATCACTGTAGGTTTTTGAGGAATTACTGTATATACATGAAAGTATTATAGTCCAGTCGGTATCTGTTTCGGGATGGATGTTTTATACAGACAGGGTGTCTCACAGTGACGGCCCATTAGAATTATTTCGTCCACGTCCACGTACCACTTCCGGTTATACCGGAAGTCACCATCAACTTGCTTATTTTAAATGGAACACCATATATATTATTGCAATTTTGGATTCTACGTGTTATTTTAGGTGGACTTTTATGAAGTTTCCCTATTCCTAAAATTAACCGTTTTCGAGATATTTAATTTTTTTCAAATAAATGGAGAGAAACAGTGACTAGCTTCAAATCATGTGTATTTCATAGTAAGAAAGATAAAGCAACAATATTTATAAGGGGATAGCTAGACCCCTAAACTTCCCAGTCATAATTTCAAAGTGGCTTAATTGCATGCAGGGTGCTAGAAATTTAATGCCAAGTTTAGTTATAGTCTGTTTGGAAATGAAAGAGAGTAATAAAACCCCGAGATAAGAACCGGCCATGGGCGTGGTAATATTTCGTTTCAGGTAATTATCAGGTAACACTAATGCTAACAAAAATGACAGGGATTGGAAAATCGACTATCTACAGACTTTTAAAGGAAACAAAAAATGAACAAGATACTGTAAATCCCCCAAAATCATCTACAGGGAGGTCAAAAGTCGTTATAGATGATTTCTTCAAAAATGTCATTCGCAGAAAAGTACACTCATTTTATTTTAAAAAAGAAATACCAACGCTAAACAAAATTTTAAGTGAACTTTCAGAGGACAACGATTTGCCAAAAATCAGTAGAAGCAAATTATGGGCCGTCTTACGAGAGTTGAATTTTTGCTGGGAAAAGCAGAACAGGAAGTCAGTTCTTATCGATAAAGATGAAATTATTTGTTGGCGAAGATCCTACTTAAGATCAATTAGAAAATTCCGTGACGAAGGGAGGAATATTTATTATCTAGACGAAACTTGGGTCAACGAGGGATATACTGTAACAAAAGTATGGCAAGATAAAAATGTAAAAAGTTTTCGACAAGCATTTTTGGATGGACTTTCAACAGGGTTCAAGGCACCTTCAGGTAAAGGGCGAAGATTAATAGTGACACATATAGGTAGTGCCAGTGGTTTTGTAGATGGCGGTTTACTTTTATTTGAATCTAAAAATACAGGTGACTATCACGAAGACATGAACGCAGATGTTTTCGAAGAGTATTTTACACAGATGTTGGATCTTATTCCTCCGGGGTCTGTAATTGTCATGGATAATGCCAGTTACCATTCACGGCAGACCGAGCGGACGCCTACGACTGCTTGGAGGAAAGCCGATATAATTCAATGGTTATCCGGAAAAAACATTTCTTTTGAAACAAATATGGTGAAAAAGGAACTTTTGACACTTGTCAATCTTAATAAAGATCAGAAAAAATATGTTATCGATGAAATGGCAACAAATCGCCAAATAACGGTACTACGGTTACCACCTTATCACTGTGAACTTAACCCAATCGAATTAGTCTGGGCGCAGGTAAAAGGAGATGTAGCGCGAAATAATACGACGTTTAAATTAAGTGACGTGAAAATTTTGTTAAAAAATTCCTTGGAACGAGTAACTGCAGATAACTGGCAAAGATGTATACATCATGTACAAAAAGAAGAGGAGAAAATGTGGGAACTCGATAATTTAATTGACGTTACTGTGGAACCTATCGTTATCAATCTAGGAGACGAAGATAATTCATCAGAATATTCAGAGGATGAATTTTAATATACCTACTTTTTTATTTTCTTTATTGTACATTTATACAACACTACATTTACTCACCATAATTTGAATTTTCAAAATACATATATTTTTGTGTGGAATAAAAGTCTATTCATTAAATTTAAATAAATATTTTGATAATAATATTGAATAATTTTATTTGAATTACTAAAAACCCTCTTAACCCGGTTATGATGCTTAAAGTAGCCTCATGTTTTGAAATGCTGTTTTTATATTGTTTACTTATAAGAGAAATGGACCGAGAAATTGAAGCGGCATAGACAAAGACGGATTGTCGGGGATTAAATTTTAGCTACCTGCTACAATTTAGTACAGTCCGATCGCACAAAGTTTTTTTAAAAGTACACCTCATCTATACCGAAAATACATAATATAAAAATATTGAATATAAGCACCAGTACTACATTTATTTACGATTTGCATACATAATAAGCTTTTATTACTCTCTTTCATTTCTAAACAGACTATAACTTCAAACCTTCATAAGTCGGTTTTTTTAAATGGAACACCTTGTATATTTTTGTATATTCTCACACACAATTTTATTCTCTTTCGAACGGTATCAGGGTTCCCTATACCTATCTCTTCTAGTTTTTAAGCTATCTACTATTTTTTGTGTAATCAACTAAAATCATGTAATTTCTTGCGAGGATAGCTGTGGAATTTTTAGTGGAACTTCAAAACAAACAACTAAACTGTCGATTTGTTGTTAGTATCTTGCAGTGACAGTTTAATTTAGTGTTTATAAGGAATGGAAAACAATACATACTCAAATGCTGATATTTTAAATTTATTATTCATTCATGGACATTGCAATGGGATTATAAGCAGAACATGTACAGTTTTTAATGAGACATATCCAAATTTGCCACCATTGAGCAGAAAAAAGTTAAGAAGAATTTTAGCAAATCAACTAGAGTATGGTCGAATTTGTGCAGAAAGGATTTTACCAAAACCAATAAAGATAATGTAATAAATGTGCTAGCCTATTTTAATGTTCATCACAGATCCACAATTTTTGCAACATATGATATGGACAGACGAGTCAAAATTTACGAGAGAAGGTATTTTTAATAGACATAATACTCATTTCTAGTCATCTGAAAATCCTCATGTTATCCGGGAAAGAAATTTAGCGTAAATGTTTTTTGTCTAATTAAAGATTTCTTACCATATCTACGAAGAAAATTTAAATGCCGACAGATATCTCAATATTTTGCAAACTGTTATGGCAGATTTTCTAGATGATATACCTTTAGATGAACTAAGGAAGTGTTGGTATCAATTAGAAGGGGCTCCATCTCACTGTCACAATCAAATCGATCAACAGCTGACTGAAATGTTTGAGGATAGATGGAGGAGACGCCTGGTACCGTGGAATTGGCCAGTGAGGTCTCCCGACCTCATTTCACTAGATTTTTATGTTTGGGGAGTAATAACGCAAAAAGTTTATTCGACACCCGTTGCTTCAAAAGAGGATTTGATTACTCGAATACGAAGAGCGTTCTATGAATTGCCTGCAGCTGAAATAGCAAAAGCCGTGACTGATGATGTTATTTGTAGAATCCAGAAGTGCTTAGCTGTTAATGGGGGTCATACTGAACACTTATGACATTTTTAAGTAATTTTTTTTATCTTAGTGCATTACTATTATCAACATACATAATTAAAATTGTGTACCTATTACTATGTATGGAGTTGATTTTTTAGAATTCTTCTTAACTTTATTCTGCTCATTAGTGGAAAATTGGGATATGTCTCATTAAAAACTGTAAATGTTCTGCTTAGAATCCCATTGCAACGTCTGTGAATAAATAATAATAAATAACTGGTGACATTTTAGTTGTTTGTTTTGAAGTTTTGCTAAAAATCCCACAGCTATCCTCGCAAGAAACTACATGATTTTAGGTGTTTACACAAAAAAGAGTAGATAACTAAAAAACTAGAAGAGATAGGTATAGGGAACCCTGATACCGTTCAAAAGAGAATAAAATTGTGTATCGGAATATAGAAAAACATACAGGGTATTCCATTTAAAAAAATCGACTTATAAAGGTTTGAAGTTAACTAAACTCAGCATTAAATTTTTAGCACCCTGTATGCAATTAAGCCACTTTGAAAGTATGGATGGGAAGCTTGGGGGTCTAGCTATCCCCTCTATAAATATTGTTGCTTTATCTTTCTTACTATAAAATACACATGGTTTGAAGCTAGTCACTGTTTCTCTCCATTTTTTTTAAATTAAATATCTCGAAAACGGTTAATTTTAGGAATAGGGAAACTTCATAANATAATAAGCTTTTATTACTCTCTTTCATTTATAAACAGACTATAACTTCAAACGGTTCGGTTTTTTTAAATAGAACACCTTGTATATTTTTCTATATTCTCACACACAATTTTATTCTCTTTCGAACGGTATCAGGGTTCCATATACCTATCTCTTCTAGTTTTTAAGCTATCTACTATTTTTTGTGTAATCAACTAAAATCATGTAATTTCTTGCGAGGATAGCTGTGGAATTTTCTTCAAACTTCAAAACTTCAAAACTTCAAAAAAAACAACTAAACTGTCAATTTGTTGTTAGTCTCTCACAGTGACAGTTTAATTTAGTGTTTATAAGAAATGGAAACCAATACATATTCAAATGCTGATATTTTAATTTATTATTCATTCACGGATTCATGGGGTTATAAGCAGAACATGTACAGTTTTTAATGAGACATATCCAAATTTGACCAATGAGCAGAAAAAAGTTAAGAAGAATTTGAGCAAATTAACTAAAGTATGGTCGAATTTGTGCAGAAAGAACTTTACCAAAACCAATAACTTCAAATTAAGATAATGTAATAAATGTGCTAGCCTATTTTAATGTTCATCACAGATCCACAATTTTTGCAACATATTATATGGACAGACGAGTCAAAATTTACGAGAGAAGGTATTTTTAATAGACATAATACTCATTTGTAGTAATACATAATTAAAATTGTGTATTACTATATATGGAGTTGGTTTTTTAGAATTCTTCTTAACTTTATTCTGCTCATTGGTGGAAAATTGGGATATGTCTGATTAAATCTGTAAATGTTGCTGCTTGGAATCCCATTGCAACGTCTGTGAATAAATAATAATAAATAACTGGTGATAGTTTAGTTGTTTGTTTTGAAGTTTTGTTAAAAATTCCACAGCTATCCTCGCAAGAAATTACATGATTTTGGGTGATTACACAAGATAACTTAAATACTAGAAGAGATAAGTAAAGGGAACTCTGATACAGTTCGAAAGAGAATAAAATTGGGTATCGGAATATAGAAAAACATACAGGGTATTCTATTTAAAAAAAACCGACTTATAAAGGTTTGAAGTTAACTAAACTCAGCATTAAATTTTTAGCACCCTATATGCAACTAAGCCACTTTGAAGGTATGGATGGGAAGCTTGGGGGTCTAGCTATCCCCTCTATAAATATTATTGCTTTATCTTTCTTACTATAAAATACACATGGTTTGAAGCTAGTCACTGTTTCTCTCCATATTTTTTTAATTAAATAATTAAAACGGTTAATTTTAGGAATAGAGAACCGGATGTGGTAGTAGATGTCATTATTTTAGTTGAGAAGGGCGTGTCCGAAAACCCGGTATCCCAAATTTTCAAAATTCAATGGAAAATCTATATTTCTAGTCTAACACAACCGACAAATTATCTGACTGGAATGAAAATATACGTAAAGACTAAACTTAGGTGGGATTGTATTAATTTTCCTCATTTTCTACGCTTGCGTTGAAATTTCAGTCAAACCATTATTACCAATAGTCCTTTTAATTATTAAATAGTCACATTTTAGCAATATAAATAGTTACAATACCAAAGATGATCAAGTGTGTATATTTATAACTCCAGTGGAGTTTAAATCATGTAGCTTTGAAATTACATCTATTTTTCTGCACTTTGCGCCACTGGTATGCTCACTTTAATTGTATTAATTAAAAAGAGAACTCCTAGTAGTTTAAACCTCTACAAAAATGTAGTTCTATTATTATTTTGTTAAACCAAAATTGGGGTAGTTCTACATTAATTAATTCTTTTCCAACCAACAATTTCTTCTACGTACCCTTTTACCCTTTGTTAAGTATTGAAATGACAAAACACATTTTTCTTAATAATTCTTTAGATCTCTTCAAAGCAACTCAAAAGGTAGCACGCAAACAAAACAAAAACATTTCTTTGCATGTAACTGTGTAGCATTTACAGCAGGTAAGGCATTCAGGTCGAAGTGGATTAGTTCTCTAGGTACTGCGCTTGATCCGTATTTACTAATTACCTGTTAGGGCGATAGAGCGGTATTGTGCACACGAAATAGTGATTTATACGGGCTACGTTGAACTTATTAAAAAGCCATTTCCAACTCAACTGAAGTCGTTAGGCCATTACGGCAGGACCCCCATAAATTGAAATGGAATACGACGTTTAATGAGTTCCCCTACAACTTTCTCGTCGCATATTTTGTAGAAATGATAAAATCGATACAGGGCTATGTGACGGACTGTACTAATAAGCCGAGCCCGGACAGCGGCACACAAGTATAGAATCAACCTCTAGGTAGCAGAATATGAAATTCAATTTATGTACTTTTAATGTATTAAAGACACAAAATGTGTGCGGCACTCCATAAATGATTAAAAGTACATAACAATTTGCAAAAATTAAAATTAAAGATGTTACCGAAGATATTAAAATTTACTTCCATTTGATCAAAATTACTTTCCGTTTTCTTAGATTTCCGACCGACACGATCTGTCAATTCAGAGTCCGTGCTTCCCGTGTGTGCTTGCTGTTGTATTTATCGTTAATCTTCTAAAATAATCAGTATTTTTCAACGTTAACGCAACATTAATTGTTAGTTTTGTGGTAAGGAAGCAAAATACTGATGGTTTCTTCGATATAAAATAGTTACACGAATTGTTTTAGGTTAGAAAATAGTCTTTTCGTTTTAATGCCAACATTCTGCTTTTTGTGTTGTATTGTTGTAATTAATATGTGTCCCTATTACCACTGCAGTTAACCCGCCACTGAACGAAGTAATCACTGTCAGTGTTGCCAACTACGAAGAGTGAAAATAATATGAGAGTAAGTAGTGACGCCGCGCCCTCAATCATTCTGGATCTCTGGGTATAATCTTTCTTCTGGTTATAATACAGAGTATCTACTATTAATTCATAAGTAATTAATAAGAGATTCAAAACAGATACAAGAATATTACGACTTAACCAACCTTACCTTACTCCTAAAGGTGATACTTAAAAAGATACAGGGTGTCAAAGTAAAACATTTGTTTTAATTATTTATAAAAAATCTTTTCAAAATTGCAAAAGTACGATCTAATCTAGATTAACAGAACTAAAGATCAAACGTGTAGCAAGTTATGAATAAATATTGTAACGAATTTGAAATGTGCATGTAGAAACTCATGAAAATATTGCCTGACCGAACTTCGTATAAAAATTTTAATTATTATTATAGCAACACCAAATTTGTATAAAATTTTTAATATGGATATTCTGGATATAAAACTAGTAATGATCAATGATAGTACAAAAATAATAATCTTTTAATTTTATTCTCAAATACAGAATAAATATTCATAAAATGCATGACGTCGACACTTGTTAGTACTCAGTACATAGAGAAAAACGAATCTAAACCTAGAGTGACTTATATGTTTAAAGTCTATAGATTAATCTGGTATACATATCGTTGGAAGACGAGTAAACTTAAAGAAGATATTTCAATCCAACATAAACGATAACATGAAAATTTTCATCAATTGTCAAATTTTATAATAAATTTAACAAATGTCAAAGCTAAAGGTGGTTTTGTAAGAATATACGGAGATGACCTAAAAAATATAAAATAAAGAATATTTTATTAATTAATTTATAGAATTGTATATAAAAATAAAAGGACATTTGTTAAAAAATATGTTAGTTATAAGTGGTGTTGTGAAAAAGTGATTGAAAAGGACATTCAAAGATTGAAAAATTCTATGTATGGACCTTAAGCAAAGCTAGGAACAAAATATTCAGGAAGGATGAGAAAAACAAAAATGATTGGTTACGGCTTGTGTTTTGCAAGATGTACAGCGTGGAGAGGCAGCTTCCGAAAAATTAAAAATAAAACATGAAAAAACAGTCCAAGAAAGAAAATTAAACACTCACAAGTTAAATCCACAGTTTGCCAGAAGTCCACAGAAAGTTATTTTGTCATCCCATGAAAATTTTCCGCTACCAGCAGTATAAAACAGTTCCAAAGCAGTTTCTAGTGGCCCCATAAATAGTCTGCAAGGCCTCTACGTAGTTTCCAGCAAAGAAAACTTCAAATTTTACAACGTACCAGGTACCTAATACACAGCGCNGAATACCCAGAGATGACCTAAAAAATATAAAATAAATAATATTTTATTAATTAATTTATAGAATTGTATTGTTAAAAATGTGTTAATTATAAGTAGTGTTGTGAAAAAGTGATTGAAAAGGACATCCAAAGATTGAAAAATTCTATGTATGGAACTTAAGCAAAGCTAGGGACAGAATATTCAAGAAGGATGAGAAAAACAAAAAAAATATTGACTGGTTACGGCTTGAGTTTTGCAAGATGTACAGCGTGGCAGCTCCCGAAAAATAAAGCAAGAAAAAACAGTCCAAGAAAGAAAATTAAACACTCACAAGTTAAATCCACAGTTTGCCAGAGTCCAGAGAAAGTTATTTTGTCTTCCCATGAAAATTTTCCGCTACCAGCAGTATAAAGCAGTTCCAAAGCAGTTTCCAGTGGCCCCATAAATAGTCTGCAAGGCCTCTACGTAGTTTCCAGCAAAGAAAACTTCAAATTTTACAACGTACCAGGTACCTAAAACACAGTGCACTATAATACTGCTAGCTATCACCAATAAATCATGCTTTCTCTCGCATCAAATCTTTGCAAAGTATGAATAACAAACCACAGGACTTACCTGTACAGAAATAAGCATAATCCAATCACTTGTAACTTAAATATTTCACTATTTTCACGAGCTCTGACAAAATTTGTCAAATGAACAGCCATTTTCGTTCCTGTGTAGATATAAGAAATGCCCCTATCTGATAGACAACAAATAATATAAGAAGACGTACTCAGTATTATATAGATCAAATAAAGTTAGTTAATAGTTAATTTTTCTATAATTATTCCTTATATTGTTTGTAAGCTGAGCCGAAAAAATTTATATCAAAATATTCTTTGTTGTGGAAAACATATTAGGTACATATAAAATGGTATTCCTAATTTGAGTTTATAAAGTTTCCAGCAAAGAAAACAAATTTTACAACGTATCAGATACCTAAAACACAGTGTACTATAATATTGCTAGCTATCACCAATAAATCATGCTTTCTCTCGCATCAAATCATTGCAAAGTATAAATAACAAACCACAGGACTTACCTGTACAGAAATAAGCATAATGCTTGTAGCTTAAATATTTCACTATTTTCACGAGCTCTGACAAAATCTGTCAAATGAACAGCCATTTTACTTTAGTTTGAATCATTTTCGTTCCTATGTAGATATAAGAGATGCCCCTTTCTGATAGGCAACAAATAATATAAGGAGACGTACTCAGTATAGATCAAATAAAGTTAGTTAATAGTTAATTTTTTTTATAATAATTATTTCTTATATTGTAAGTTGAGCCGAAAAAAAAGGCAAATTTTGTTATTAAAATATTCTTTGTTGTGGAAAACATATTACATATAAAAAGGTATTCCTAATTTGAGTTTATAAAGTTTTCAAGTATAAAGTCATATAACAAATNAAAAAATTATTGATTGGTTACGGCTTGGATTTTGCAAGAAGTACAGCGTGGAGAGACAGCTCCCGAAAAATAAAAAATAAAGCAAGAAAAAACAGTCCAAGGAAGAAAGTCCAGAGAAAGTTATTTTGTCATCTCATGAAAATTTTCCGCTAACACCAGTATAAAGCAGTATCCAATGGTCCCATAAATAGTCTGCAAGGCCTCTACGTAGTTTCCAACAAAGAAAACTTCAAATATTACAACGTACCAGGTACCTAAAACAGAGTGCACTATAATATTGCTAGCTATCACCAACAAATCATGCTTTCTCTCGCATAAAATCTTTGCAAAGTATGAATAACAAACCACAGGACTTGTACTTCTGTACAGAAATAAGCAAAATTCAATCATTTGTAACTTAAATATTTCACTATTTTCACGAGCTCTAACAAAATCTGTCCAATGAACAGCCATTTTACTTTAGTCTGAATCATTTTCGTTCCTGTGTAGATATAAGAGATGCCCGTGTCTGATAGGCAACAAATAATATAATGAGACGTATTCAGTATTGCATAGATCAAATAAAGTTAGTTAATAGTTCATTTTCGACAAAACATGAATGAAACTTTGATTATTATATTTATTTGAAGACAAAAAAGTAAAAATTAACTTTCTGTAAAGAAATAATTATTACGAAATTCACAATATTAAAAACGTTTTTCACCCATCTTTTTACTATTCGCAATTCAAATGTAGTCGACCGCTACCGAAAACACATCAATTGTTATGGAGACGACGGACGGCTCGACAGATAACTCTGCATGTCCCCGAGAGGGAAAATGTCATTTTTCGATGTCCATTCGCGAGGTAAACGATGATGAACGTGGCTGCTGCTCCAACGAAACGTCGGAAGAGTCTCGTCCGTTTATCAGCCGCATTATTAATCATAGCCGCCGCGATTCCGCGATACGGCACATCGCAATTAATTGTGCGATAAATCAGTGTGTAAAATACGCGTGGGTTCCTGTTTTATCCGCCGCGCTGTTTGTGTCTCAGATGGCACGCAATTAGAACGTACGTATGCAGCGAATGGAGTGCTTTGTCTAACGGAGCGGGGCTTTTGTTTTTGTCTAATTTGCGGTACGTGTCTATTCCATTTTTTTTTTCGTGAACTGATCCAATTTGCTCCCTAAAAACTCATCACTCGGTCGCTTAAGTATATTTAGAATATGGGGAACGCAATGGGGTTAAAATAAACACCAGAAAAAGGAGAACGGTTCGTTGGACACTTTCTCGAATTAAAACTGACGTAGAAAAATAAAGGGTTAGTTTTAATGGGGGATGACAGTCGACTGGTTGGCTAAGTAGAGCGTATTCCCCTTTCTATTCATTACGCTTCATTAAAGCGTGTTCTTTTCTGGGGGCTATATATTTATAAACTGGGTCTTCTAAAAAAGGAACTTTGAGAAGTGTCAAAGATTATTAAAAGGTCATATTACTGATCGATTTTAATTGAAATTGTTTTACTGAAAGCAGCTTTTTTGGTTCTGATGTTAAGTAAAGCATCAAAACCGAAGTTTGTTGAGTTAAAATATACTAGAATCTCAAAAAGTCAAATTGAAGTTGTTATATCTACAATTTTGATGTTAGTTTAAAGGTTTCGAGTCAATTTTGGACGAATGAGTCTTAAATATGATGTGTTGAAGATAGCTGTTTTGGATATACTCGTAGAGATCAGATGATGTATAACATATTACATAAAGAAAAGTTTCAGCGCCCATCTTCTGGAAGATATCGAAAGTGATTTGTTGAAGATATATTTTTTAGTAGCTACAGTATCAATTCCAAAATTAGATGGTTTGGAAAAAAGAACATTTTGAAGAGGTCATCTTCAAATTGGATAATTTTCTGTGTTAATTCTAACTCTAAATATAATTAGCTGAGAACAGATTTTTGGATATAAAAAATATACTTCAGATGATTGAGAATGTACTTAATAAATAAAAAAATCAGCTGTCATCTTTTGTGTGCTTCTTAGCTTCAGTACCATTTCCAAAGGTCAACTTTAGACGTAAAGGGCCCATACAAATATTGGTTGATTACCAAAAGAAGTTTATCAACGGTAATCTAGTCAGTTGGTCTAATAACGACTTATGTTAATGCTCATAGATCTTAAAAATATACACTGTAAAAAAATCGGTCCGAGTGAAAACAATAAAGGTTCGGAGTGAATCTATTGAATACATTTTCACTCAATATTGGGCGTTTTGATCATTTTACTCATTTGTGATTATATTTAAACTAAAACTGAGTAATTTCACTCAAATATCGGTACTCCTTAAATAAATTCTTCAGGTAAACTCATATTTGGTGCACTTGTACCTAAATCAGAGTAAATGTCCTCATTACTGACTGATCCCACTCTTTTTCATATCCATTACACAAAAAAATTATCACAAAATACCGATTTTTATGTCCTAACTTCAAGGGTTAATACATACTATCAAAAAAAAAAATGTAGATTTGAGACACTATTTTTACAATATCTCTCCTAATTTGAAAGTTCATCATTTGCTGTATAGCTTCTAATTAATTTCAACACTGTATATCCTAATTAATCATTTATGATTCATTTTTGCACTCAATACTTAGTTAATTAAAAACCAAGTCTGAGTAAAAAATGACGCAATAATAGTTACATTTAAATCATATTAGAGAAAATCTCAACGCTAAATTGGTTTTACATACTCAGAATAGAGTCAAAAGTCACTCAATAGATAATAGTAACTCGAATTTGAGTAAACTCACTCATTTCTGATGCAATAGTTTCACTCAGTTGTACTCATACTAATTTAGTGAAAATGCCACTGAATCGGATATGGTCAGAAATTGATACATTATTGAGTAAAATGAAGTGAAATTTCAATGAAATTTTTTTACAGTGTAGGCTTGAGGATAAATCTTAAATTTATACAAGACAATTATTGTCAAATTTAGTTCAAATATATTTCAGTTTGTATAGAAGTTATTAAATCAAATAAATACATCAACAACTTATTCTGGGGGTGATCTTAAGATCATAATGTAATTGATGTGGTGTTGGTTTTTTTATGTTCAGGAAGGATCATATTTAGGGCGTTTAAGTATTTATTGTTGTAAACCATGGAAAATTATTGCCAAACGGTTTATTGCAAGAGAAAGTACTGCCACACCACTGCAAAGCCGAATAAAATTTGATGAAGAAAAAAAAATTATAAGTCTCATTATTGGCAACAATTACTAAATAGTTAACGAACCAATGTGCCAAATGGTAGACGAAAATTCGGAAGATAACATGATGATAGTGTGTGCTCGTTTTTGGTATTTTTAAAAAATTATATAGTTAAGAACGTGAAAGAGCCATTTCAAAAAAATCTACGAAATTGTGCAGCTGAATTGAGATCGATTTTTTTGAGATCTGTGTATATCGCAAGATTATAGATCCACGCTTACAAAAATATTCCAACACCTTTTATACCACAAGACTACAGAGGGATAGAAATTGATTCCAAATACCAATTTCAGTGGTTTGATGAACTTCAAATGCCATCTATTGTTGAACTTTTCAAGACGTTATAATTGATGACGAACAGTCTGAAAGTACAAATTTTGATACAGACTTTTAATCTAATTCTTTAAATAATCATTTTTAATTTTTAATGTCATTTTTCAGAAGATACCAATGACATTGATTCTGAGGAAGAAAACGAAACAACTTTTATAGGGGTCATTTTCCCTATATCTCGCTATTTTGATGAGATACTAATATGAGAATTTCGAGAGGGAGGTTTTACATCAAAAGACCTTGAAAATAAACAACTAACCACGTCTCAGAACATAAAATTTCACACTCTCTTAAAATCGGTTTTTGGAATGTGTATTACCATTAAAAAAAAAGAGAATTGAACTCCAAATACCTCGATTATGACCTTAAAAAATTAGTTGGAAAGGAAAATTGTTCGCCTTTTCAGAATCCAGGGACAAACATTGCATTACCGTAAAAAAAATAAGAATTAACATTCAAATAACCTTGAAAATGATCTAGCTTATTATTATTGTAGAAGTACTAATTTATAAAGAAATAGTTACAATTTTTCGACGTTTGATGGGGGATTATCGCCATTCCGGCCCTGCGAGGTCGCCCCACGCGAGGTCTCGTTTCCATATCGTTGTTCGTACCGTGTTAATGAACACAAAGAGTCACACTTTATTTAACCGGCCTTTAATGCGACCCTCTTTTCTGTCCGGCTGGCGATTTGCATGAGGAGATCGCTTTTGGATTACCAAAACATGTCTCGTTAGTTTCAGAATCGCGTTATGGCATTAATTGGGAAAAAGCCGGGGCTTAATTGGTTGTCAGCCCGTGAGACTGCCGTTTTAATCCCGTAATTACTCACTTTGTTTTTTTGGAAATGGAATTATTCAAGTTATTAGGCGGATTTGGACGGGAACTTTTATTCAGGGGTCCCTGCCCTCGTTCTGTTAATCCTTGAAGCTCTGGAATGTTGGAATCAGTTATCAAAAATATTCTTTAATATAATTAACCGCTTAATTAATTAGTTAATTAATTACCTGATTTTACTGAGATATATTTCTCTAATTTCTATTTATTTCGCTTTTGTAAATATATTTATTTAATTGCCACAGGTCAACATTGAGTAAAAAAAAACACCGAATTCTACCTAGGTACCCAGAGGTTTTTGGGATCGCTGATTCCGATGCCGAGGTAGTTAAGCTCTATTACGGCAGGTTCAAGGTTGTTTGAAGGATAAAGTAAGAATAGGAGGTGACAAAATTTGGAAACATTTTTTACGAATTCTCACGCTGTTTATTTGCTTGTTGGTCTGTATTTATCGTCTGCCTGTATTTTCTCTCTCCCATCTACCTGACATCCTGTTTGTCTGTCGGTAATTTTGTCTTATCTTTCTGTTTGACTAAATGACTAAATCTTTCAATCTGTATGTTTTTCTGCCACCCTCTGTCTAAATTCTCATCTTGATTGGTTCCCAGAAATTCTGGAAGCTTTTAGTGAAGATCAAGGAGGAAGAATGCACAAGGACCTGAATGAGTTTGAACAAACATATCAAGGTGTCTGGGGGAAGAACATGTTAGCAGACTATTGCTGGAATATAAAGAGAGACACCAATAAAGCACATAAGAGCAAGCAACGTAAGCGTTATTGCCCGAATTTCGATTAATACACTTATGTTGAGAGAAGCGAATTGATTTGTTGAAGGCTTTCAAAAGTTTTTTAAATTTAGTTTTTTGTGCAATACGCAAAACCGAGAGAGGATGGTAGGCAGAAAGGAAAGAAGACAAAGCGACAAGGAAGCAGACAGTCAGTGGACATTTAGATAGAGGGTGTCAGAAAAACAGACAGATAGAAACATTTAGACATTTATTCAAACATGAAGATAGACAAAATTACCGACAGGTAGAAAGGCAGGATGTCAGGTAGATGGACAAAGAGAAGATGCAGGCAGTCGATAAATACAGACTAACAAGCAAACAAACAGGTGTGGTTCAAATTTCGAATTATTTGGACTTTTTGCCAAAATTCGATAGGGTGGTGAATTCATGTTTAATTGCCTGCACTATCAGCATCATTTAGTCTGGGTTATGGCTTTTGGGCTCACGGTTTTGCGAGAGGAATTCCGCAAATTTTCAAAATTGTAATGAAAATTTTACACCTGTCATTTTAAGCCATTTACATACTGTAATTTCGACAGTTGCCCATGGCAACCTTCAAATTTTTCAGAAATTTTTTTCCTCCTTAGGCAAACAAAATTAATAAGTGGACATTTTTTTTGACAACTGTCATATGGTTCAAAAAATCAGTACCTATCCAGAATTTTGCTTTGTAATGTTTTTATTTATTTTAAAATAATAAATAGATACAAATAATTATTTACCAAATATTTGTTCCGAAATTTCTTCTATTAACGCTAAATATTTTTGAAATTCTGGCTGCAACTCTTCTCTTCGTAACGGAGAGTAACGAGGAGCATAATTATTACCTTTATTTTTCATTTCCATCATATGTCTGTGTTTCATAAAATATATGTAATAATTTGATGAAATTTTGTTCTGCAGAGCCCTGGTTTTACGTAAAAAAGATGGGATATATTCCTCCAAAATCTTTTGAATAGCTGCGAAAATGATTTCTTGATGCGGACCGATTCCAGTTTTTTTCAGTAAATATAGCAAATACTTTAAATTTTTACGAGACATAAGAATGTCCCCTATTTTGGTGCAAGAATTACATATGTATACTATAAGGTTTTAAATTAGTTTTTTGGTTGTTTACTGCCATGATTTAATTGTAAACAATTAGAAGCTAGAAAAAATTACTGTCAACGTGACGTATAGAGAAGACGCTTTTGACATCACAAACCTATGCCTACTTGATTACAGTTATGATTTTTTAAGAATCATTGATATATTGCCATAGACATCGATTTTCCACAAAAACCTACTTTCCTTCTATTTTAGTAATACTAAGTGAATTATACTGCAAACTTAAATATCTGAATTCAAAAATTAAATGCTTTTTTTTATTACTAAAACGAATGTAATGTGCTGTGTTTTATGTTTAATAAGGATCATTAATAAACTGTCATAGACATCGCATTTTTGCAAAAACTTACTTTTCTTCTATTTTAGTAATACTAAGTGAATTGTACTGCAAAGATAAATATTTGAATTTAAAAATTAAATGCCTTTTTTATTACTAATGTGCAAGGAATGTGTTTTTTTTTTTGTTTTAATAAGAATCATTGATAAAATGCCATAGACATCGCTTTTCTACAAAAAATTTCTTTCTATTTTAGTAATACTAAGTGAATTGTATTGTAAAGGTAAATATTTGCGGTAGAGTTCCACATGACCTAAAACAAAACAAGAAAATAATTTTAGCGGTTCAATATTTTTTGCAATTTTGCTTTTTTTGTCAAATAATCTAAAAGTACGTAATTTACCTTAACGACAGATTCTTTGTAATCATCAGAATTTTTCTTTTTCATGTTAAACGCATAATCTTCAAAAATTGATGCCAACGCAGTCATCGATATTGTTGGATCTTCAACAATGTAGGATCTTTCCGCACAAAAAAACTAGAAACTGCCTCCATACGCTTAATTTCGACTTCTTCGTATTTTGGGGAGTTAAATTTGCCACTTCTGCTTTGATGTTTTCGGAATTTTCATTTCCAAGAAGATCCATTTTTGAATTTAAAAAAACGCGTGAAATGCTATTAAATTATGTGACGTTTAGGAAGGAAAAAATGTCATGCACCACAAAACATTGTCTACCTGTCAAGCCAACTTTATTTTGGCAAAATAAGTTTTCAAAATTAAACATGCCAAATTTTTAAAATAAATTTTGGTTGTAAAATTTTCTTACCGAATCCCCCACGTCCTTGAATTAATGTCCAGAAATTTTTCCTCGATCACGCATTTTTCTAGAAAATGCGTTCCTAAGGAAAAATTTCCGCAAATAATTCAAGCACTAGGGAGATTATAAGTGAAAATGTGTTTTCCTCCCCAGTCTCTTTCGATCTCCATAAAGGGTCGTCTGGGATTTCTGACGCGTAGATAGCTTTTCGAGAAATTGTTGAATTCTTTTCAAAACAAGGGTGAATTTCAAACAAAGTACAACCTACTCCCAATATTTGACTTCCGGCTTTGCGCTTACCAACTAAATCACTTCAAATTCTGTCCATTTACACAGAGATGTGCTAATGACAGGTGGCTCCGTGCACGTCAGGCGAAATATCAATAATCCCCCCGGTTCTACGTGTATATCCGCCGTTTCCCAGCCAATAACAAGTTGTTTCAGATAAACCCGTCCGGCTAAACTCGCCCAAATTATGATTCACGACTAGTTAGGGCCCCATTGAGCGCGATGGAGATTTCACGGCTCGACGTGTGTGGCCTGAATGCCTTCCGCATCTCCAGGTGTTTATTCCTGCCTCATTTAAACCTACCCCCCTATTCACGGTCTCAATGGGAACGTCGGCGAACGTTAAATAAAAGGGATCGGTCCGTGGAAAACTGTCACGTTTTACACCTCTGAATACTTTCAATTAGCGACACGAAAGTTGAGTTTGTTTCGGTCGGGTCGGAATTTATGTGGATCTGCAAATGAAATCGTTATGAAGGAAGTTTGTGTGTCTGGAGGAAAGCTACGTGTTCCAGAGAGTCGTTTTGGCTTCTAATTGATCACGTTTGTTAGAATATTTTGCTGTTTCTCAACAAAAATGATATATGGCTCATATGGAGCAAAAAAAAATAGGGTTATAACCTATTACTACTTTTCTTTTGTGTTGGGCGAAACAGAAGACGGTAGCATTTCGAAATTAAGTCAAAGATACTACAGGGTGTCTCATAATTAGCTGCCAACCCTGAACAGGCCGATTCTATGGTCAAAACTAAGTAAAAAAGTTCATATGAACATGGGGCCGGAAATGCTGCCTAAGGGCGCAGGGACCCATTGAAGAGGGAGGAATGGAAATCATTTTTTGCAATATCTCTCAATCGCGTTGTGACAAATGAATAAAATTTGGTATACACAGCTAAATTTTGATGAGCAATTTGATGGACTAATCCATTTATTTCCACAAGGTCCATTGGGGTGGGTACGGGGGGGCCCTTGGTACTTTGCGTGTGTAACTTTTTCATCTTTGACTTTTTAACAAATTGGACAGCAAATTCCGTTTTCCCGAACTGTTTTACGTTAAAAAGGTACTCTTGTTTCAAATCGTTATCTTTAACGGTTTCTGAGA